>NW_020956083.1:221694-338458 GCF_003031625.1 Empidonax traillii
TTTTTAATTGGAATATAGTCATTAAAAGTGCACGTGGGTCTTTAATCATTCATGTTGGAAGCAAGCTGACTTGGTCATGCATGAGAAAGAATAAAGAAGCTCTTATCTCTCTGTAGGTCACAGAGCCAGCCAGCCTTGGGGCTGTGAATGATCAAGGAAGTCTGCCTTGGGATGGGAGTGTGTTCTCATCTCCTGTGCAGCACAAAGTCATCTGGGAAGGTGCATTTGCTGAGGTCAAACCAAAAAAAGAACAAAGTGCTGGAGAACCAATGTGATGCAGAATCAACCTGCCTCATCACCAGTCTTAAATCAGGTTCTCCCCAGCAATTAGGGATATTATGAAGGCAGATAACCAGAGTGCAGATGATTTCAAAGGGTTTAATTGCTTTCTTGCTAATGACACTGCAGGCAACAGCCCACCCCCTCTCTCCCCAGATCTCTGGCTCAATGGGAGTTTCCCAGCTGGTTTATGGGTCTGGACCTGGCCTAGGCAGGGGCAGCATAGTGGGAACCTCAGCCCTGGTCTGAGCAGTGACTTCCACAAAACAGATTCCAACCCAAATAAAGCTCTGCTGCTCAGGAAGCGAATCAAAAGCACTCAACACCTATTGTTTGAGAATCCCTGGATTTTTACCCTAAGTTGCTGAGTCTTGAGAGCCCAACACTGTGAAGCCAGGCTTTACCTGCATAGCCCTGGGGCTGCTCTGCCCCAACAGCTCCTACAGCTCACAGTGGCCGTGGGTCTCTTCCATGGGTTCTGTATGCGCCAAGCAACCTAAGCCAGCCTCAAAGCACATAAATCACAGGATTTCAGTGAAAATTAAAGTAATATCTAGGTTAAACCAGCCCAGTGACCAAACCCTGCTGGGAGCCTGCATCTCACAGAGAGGTGAGAGTGAAAGAGGGTTTGTAAACTCAGCTGATGGCCAGTGGCTGCTTGGGAACAGGCTGCAGATGAGTTTGGGGGCACAGAGCATCATAAGGGACTCGTGTTCCCCTCTGCCCAGATGAGCAAATCTACCTGCATGGACCCCTCCTGCTCCCAGAGCTCCTGGATATTTCCCAGCTGCTTTGCTGCTCTGACTTTCCAGACAGAACTTTCCAGAGGTGCTCTGAGGCTGGCAGCCTCTTTCTGCCTTGAATGGAAACAGAAGCAGAAATTCGGGTGCTGACATAAATTCTTGCTGCAGCAGAAATTCGTGAGGTCTTGCTGCAGCCACTTTGCACCAGGCCTGCCCAATTTATGGATCCGCAGCTCAGACACGGAGCCCGGAGTGGTGTGAGCAGAGCGATGCCCCTCGGGCCGTGGCACCGAGGCAGCGGCTCCAGCCTGTCCCAGCAGTGCCATCTATTGCCACACTCGGCTCTATCACAGAGAGCCAGCTCGGGGCAGGGAGGGAGAAGAAAGAAAAGGCTAATTCCCACCGGAAATGAGGGAAACTTCCCAGTTCACCCACACACTGCTCCTCCTTAGAAAAGCTGAGAATGTTTAAAATATCTGTGTGTGTTAGACCACACTAATCCCCAAACCAGTGATATCCAAGCGCTGAGTTCCCCTTCAGGGTCCTTAATAATCATCAAGTCCCAGCGGGAGAAACCACTGTCCTTGGGCCACTGGAAAGCAACCAGGAAAACTGTGATTAGTCGTCACAGCCCATCTGAGCTGCAGCTGTCAGTGTTTGCATCAGGAATGCGTGGGAAGGGGCTGGTACAGCACCACACTTAAGGCTCTACACTTTCAGATGCATCTCAAGCAGAATATCCACTCTCAAGATATCTTAAATAAATAAAAAATCCCAAACAACAAAAACCCCAGCAACAAAACAGCAGCTTAGTTTCAGAAGGGCCCTATCCGCCTCTCACTGCCAAAGGCTGTTTGGAAGTGTCGGCCTCCGTCCTCCTCCCAAAACACCACCAGGAGCTGGCAGAGGCAGCCCCTGCCTAAGCAGGGCTTTGGGACACCACTGAACAAAGAACAACATTCCAGTTCCTAACTTGACTCTAGCCAAACATTTCAGCAGCTTGTCTCTTCCCTGACACATCTAGCAGTACATTGTCATTGTAAATTGACTCTGGTTTATACTAACTAAAACCCTTTCTCATTCAATATCTGCTTTGAAAAATGTTGGCACTGAGCATTAACTCAGAGTAGATTTATGCCCACAGATCATGCGGGAGCGCTGGGATGAGTTTCCCAAAACATGAACCCAAGTTTACCAAATAAGAACATGAAAAACCCAAAGAACTGATTCCCACCACCCAGCTCACACATGGCAGATACACGAGGGCAGTGGGAACCCGCCAACATAAACCACGGGCAGACTTTGCAATGTTCATGATATGAAAGAAAAACATGGGCTGCAGTGTCTCAAGAGGAGAGCAAACTCGAAAGGACTCCAGCATCAGGTTTAAAAATCCACCACATCCTGAACTGCACCTGGTGGGACACAGGGACAGAAGATGCTTCCAGGGGATCAGCTGCTGCCACTGGCTTGCACAGGGTTTGGGAGCAGGGATGAGTGAGTTAAAGCCTTCAAGACACCTTAGTTTTCCAAAAGACACGTTGTTCCCTGCAAACTTCCCACAGGGGAAAAAAAAACTCTAAAGATAGACTCGTGGGATGTGCAGAAACACCTGTCTTCTTTTCCAAATGCCTTCCTGGATTGTCCCAGCTTACATCCCAACCTCCTCCTGTGCAGTCCGACACCTGGCAGTCTGGGCCAAAACAGGCAGGGAAAGAAAAAAGGGGGAGATGAAAAATGTCCAAGCTTTAAAAAAAAAATTATCCCACTTTTATTTTTTCTTTTAAAACAAAGCTTTGACATTGTTTAAAAGAAGAAAAATGTTGTGTTGATAAATATTAATAGAGAAAAGGATTAAACAGAAGGGTAAAATAGCACAACCATGAAACATAATTTCTGAGTTTGAGGACAAATGTTTCTCTTCAGCTCAGAACTTTCTCTGGTTTTGGCCATGGGACAAGAGAATCCCCAGCAGGCCCAGACCTGCTCTGTGGAGGGGCAGTGAGAAGGGGGGTCTTCACCAGGCACTGGGCAGGAGAAAGCAATGAAACAGCTGAAAGACAGTTACAATGGGTTCTTCTTGGTAGAAAGTGACAGCTGCAAAAGCAGGGATAACTCACCCCAAGAAACCGGGAGCG
The DNA here is from genome assembly GCF_003031625.1 of Empidonax traillii. Lineage (NCBI taxonomy): Eukaryota > Metazoa > Chordata > Aves > Passeriformes > Tyrannidae > Empidonax > Empidonax traillii. Next base: position 224,855 of record NW_020956083.1, read on the forward strand.
TGTCACAAAGATGTCTGAGAGCACCTTCAAGGCCAGCCTTCATCAGGAAGCAAAAGCCACCAGCTGTTTCCCTGCCGGCTGCTCCCCCGGGCACTTCTCTGTCACTCTGCACTTGATATCTCTGAAAAACCGGGATTTCTCCCTCTCTTCCAGGAACTGGACCCACTTCTTCCCTAAGCAAGGAGAAATCCCTGTTCCCCAGGGACAGGGACCCTGCGCAGCCGGCTGTCCCTCCGATGTCCTTGGGGAAACACGCGGGGATGCCCCCGCAGCCGTGCCCGGGGAGGGGGACGCGGGTCTGGGGTGTCTCCGGGGCCGGGATCGCTCCCTCCGCCACCAGGTGGGGCTTTGGGACCGCGCTCCACCACCGCAAGGCCCCGCAGGAGCATCCCCCGTCCCCGCACTCGGGCCGGGGCTCTCCCCCAGCCCCACTAACACCTCTCCCGGGGCGAGGGGACAACGTCAGGCTCTAAACCCCACGAGGAATGAGCTCTGTTAAGGACGGCGTGTTCCTCCCCGCTCTGCCCTGGGACTGGAAGCCAGGCCAGGCGTCTCCAAGCCTTTCAGCTCGGTCACCTGTGAAGGGTTTCCAGCTGCAGAAGCGGCTCTGAATTATGAATGAATCTGCTTTGTCGAAGGCAGGGCTGTGCTCAGGCTCAGGGATCAGCTCTCAGCCATGTGCAAGAGGCAGCCACTGATGACACAGCCCCCGGCACACATGTACCCGGGGTGGATCCCGGGCCATCGCCCCAGCGATGTGATTTGCTGCTGTAATACAATCGGAGGGGAGCAGTGCCGGGATGAGGGTGGGGAGGCAGGAGCGTGGATGCCCGGGAGGGATTCCTGAGCAGCACGAGGTTGGCTGCATCACCCCCATCCCGGGACCCAAGCCTGTCCCGAGGCAAATGCAAACTGCAGCAGGGGCGAGATGTGGCCGCACGGACCGCCCTGAGGCCGGTTTTACTGCTGCTCTCATGGAGGAACTACCCCCCTCCCGGCACCTCCCGGGGCAGAGCAGGGGAGGGAGGGTCTGCCTGGTGACGGGCGGGTCGCGGGGCGCTGCCGCGACTCACGTTGGCCCCGGAGCGAGGCACCTCTCACAAGGTGACCCTCGGTTTTATGGCCACTGGGAACCTGCCGCACAGGTGCCCCCAGCGATGTGAGCGATTGTGCAAGGGAGTCCTCACCGTGGCACCGCATCCGTGGCCTTCAGACGGCTCCACTCCCTGCTGCTATCCCTGTGGCTCGAGGCTGTGCTGATGGAGACGATTTCTCAACCATATGTCCAAGCATCCCATGGTTCTCCCCGGCTGACCAGCCCCACCGGTTTGGCCCAGTCACCACGGCCCACCCACTCATCCTCCCCCGGCACCGTGGGTGGTGGCATCTGCCTTATCAGTGGGGAAAAGGACCAGCTGAGTTTCCACTGCCCACAGGGGAGTGTTTGCTTTGCTTCACCCAGCTGATATTGGATGTGTTACTGGTTTCCCCCCCTTTGCTGCTATTGCTACCAACTGTGGCAGAACAGCCCTTGGCTGTGTATCTGTGAGAGTCCTTCAGAGGAAAGGGGTTTTTGGGAAGCCCTCCCCAGCAGGATTTACTAAAGGCAGCTGCCTTAGGGCCATGGTCAATCCTCCATGCCCCTGGTGCTCCTGCTCACTTCTCCCCTTTCCTCTTGACTATCGAGAGCCCTTCTTGAACAACAGTCAATATTGTCACACTGCTCACCAGAGGGAAGAATAAATATCCAGGGACATCTTGTCCTTCCCACGGGGAGCACTCTTGGAGCAGCCAACCCCAGGCTCTGGGGGCCAGCAGGATTCCCCTGGTAGAGGGAGGGGGGGCAGCACCTTTCCCTCTGCACAGGGGAGAGAGGCCAAGCCAAGAGCCAGGGCATGTTGGCCTGAAGCTCTGCTGTGGCTGGTAACTCACAGCACTGTCTCCCAACCCACCTGCTCAGCCTTTCTGCCAGCTCCTGAGCAGGGCACCCCTCCTGGGCAGCATCTCAGGGCTGCTCCAGGCAGCAGGGATGCCCCACAGCATGTGTGTCGCTCCAGCTGCCAGCCCAGGCCACCCAGGACAGATTGATGGTGCCACACGGATATGAAGGGGGAAAGAAGAGAGAGAACCCCCCTGCTCTGGTGGTTGTGGGTTTGGGTTTTTTTACACACTGCAGAGAAGCTCGGGGATTTTGCAGCACAGAAGGCTGAGCTGTTCTCAGCCCGCGCAGGGAGTGCTCTCCCCCGCAGCGCGGGGCTGCTCCCGACGAACGCCGGGGCTCTGCACTGCTGGGAGGCAGCGGTGGCCGTGCCGGAGCTGTGCCGGTCCCTCGCACGGCTCCTCTCCTTGACACATCCTCCCGGCACAGACCACACAGAAGGGGGTTTGCTCCCAGCTCTCGTTTGCCGCTGGCCCCAGTAAGGGGGTCCCACACACCCACCTGGGACACAGGCTGGGGGCTTCCCTGCCCTTCTCGTTCTTCCCGTATAGGGGCACCCCCAGCTTTCTCCATGCGATTCCATCTCCTCCAGCCCTGCCCAGCCGCCGCGGGGTGACACAGGCAATGACCCCCTCCCCAGCTGGGATACCCATGGAGGACCACGGCCATGGGGATTCCCTAAACACGTCAGGAACTCCCACTAGGGCACGGCCAGGAGTCCCACGGGCTGCCTCCTCAATCCTGTGAGCGCTGGGGGAGTGAGGCCTCCTCCGGGCGGGCAGCAGTGCCTGGAAGGAGCCTGACACCCCGCAGGCTCCAGCCCAGCGCCGCGGGTGGGAGGAAGCTTCCCAGAAGATGGAGAGCTAAAAAAAGGAAAGGCTTGGAACAACCCAGGGCTGCCAGCTATTTATTCTAGCGTGCCTGTATGCTGCAGAGCAGGAGAAAGATATTTTAGAGCTGCTGCAAGGAAGCTTGTCTGTCTGCCTGCGTTTGTTGATCAAAAATCCAATTACCAGCAGTCCCCACTACCATCCCTGAGCCCTGCATCATCTTCAGCCAAGTTCTTCCTAAACCCACTCCCCCAAGGCAGCCAGCCCCCCCAACAGAACTACACTGAAGCAGATGCTTGGAAAAAAGGCTTAAGCACCTACAGAACAGGAGGAGTTTGGGAGGCATCCCCATTTCACTCTCAGTTTGCTTCTATCCACCCCTAATGAGAGATTCCTAACCAGCTTTAGCATCCAGGGCTCACCCTTCTCCACTCACACTCTCATAAACACTCACCCCTCTGGGCTTACAGATCTCACCTCCTACTAAAAAAGCACACCCCAACCTCCTGTAAAAAAAAAAAGAAAAAGAAAAAAAAGTAACCACTGCAATCTGTGTTCTTGGATATGTATTTTTTACTGAAAAAATCATTCATAAATTAACAAATACAAAAATGTACAAACACATGGGTAAATAAATGTAATGACACAAAGGATTGCTTTGCTGAGAAGTGTGTGTGTTGTAAAACACTTATCTTCAGTGCAAAAACGTCCCCCCGGCACCTCTTAAAAACATAACAGTAAGCTCAAAAGCCATGATGATGGAAAGCTACTTGAGAGTTTGAAGCCACTTCTGACGGTGAGCGGCCTGAAGTGCGCGCAGCCGTTGCTCAAACGGTACCTCCCTTAGAGAAGCAGAGCTTTACAGAGAATTAACTGTCAATAAATAGTTTTGCAAATAAAACCCACATGGCTCATTTAAAAAAAAAAAAAAAAAAAAAAAAAAAAAAAAGTCAGCATCAGCATCACCCAGGACCTGCCCTCCAGCAGGGCTGGCTGACGGCGCTGACGTGGAAGGGGCGAACGAGTGGCCTTGTTGAACTTCAGCTGCCAGAATATGTACAAGTTCTCCTTAATACGAGAATTTTTACACCATAACAGCACATGCGCTTGACAGTATGTTTTTAACAGTTACATTTACTATACAGTATTTGACATAGCTGATAAGATTAACAGTGCACATTTTCAGATAATCCACATTTTAGAAAGGGAAAAAAAAAAAAAACCAAAACAAAACAAAAAAACTCAACGTGATTAGAACGAAGGAACGATGAAGAGGATGCTGCTGGGGGTGGACCCTTCTGTGCCAACCGCAGAGTGCAGTTCTGAGCAGAGGTAACGGCTTTTGTTCCACACAAGGTGTGACGGGTGTCAGGGACATGGAAGGCTGAGGATCCCGACTAAGGTAGTTTAACACCTACTCACACACACATGCATGATTCCGGGGTGGTGAACTTGGACTAGTTGAAATACATTCCTTGTTTGAAGCACCATTAAACAAAGACAGATTTCTAGCAAGGTCTCAAGATGAAAGAAAAGAGGGGCAGGGCAACGCGGGTTCAGCATCCGGAAAGGGTCCACGTGAATTAAGAGATCGAGATCCCGAAGCAAAAGTCTTTATTGCTGTATGCGCCAGAAAAAGCAAATCCTCACCTCTGCCTATAAATAACCAGGCTGAATTCCCTCGGGAAGCAAGTTTAAAGCACATGTAAGTTCAAAGACTTTAAAACCTAAGTTACAAACTCATCAGCGCTTTTCAAGGGCAGGCTCGCTGTCCTCTCATGCCGGCCGATAAGATCTACACAAAGAACTCGTGTTTTCTAAACTAACGTTTTCTGGATACAGGTTAGGAATGCCCTGGGCAGTCACACCCACCACAGATGCGTATGGGGATCATACCTCCACGGAACTGAGAAAACAATGTAAACCATGAGAAGTTAAGGAAACCGAAGGCAAACAACGCAATGAAAAGAGTTAAAGTACTTCGGAGGTCAAGTACCCACCCTTGTTGTGTGGAAATACAAACTCAAAACAACGCCCAATGTATTTACTTTTAAGTCAGAGAGGTCCAGTGAAAGTGGCGGTGTCAGTGCTGTGTAAGGGCTGGACTGTGTCCCTGGGGACAGGGCCTGGAGCCCAGCCTGCCCACGGAGGCTGTGGGGAAAGGGGGGGATGGTATTGGGTGGCTGGATGGGTTGTCAGACCAAGCTCTGGTTCCCAGTCCTCATGTTTTTATGTGTCCTTCATGTCTCTCCCTCTCACTGACCTGAGACTCTCTGCCCCACCGGCTGTGCCTGTGCTACTGCCTGTGCACTGCCTGGCTCTGACAGCACCTCAGTGTGCTCTGCTGGACGTACACAATGAGTACAGACTAAACCAACCTCCCACACCATTCCGGCACACTGGGGGTGACGGCAGGACGCTGCTGTCTGGAGAGGGCTTGTGCAGCTGCTCCATCCCCAGGACAGCACGTGGGCAGGGGGTCTGGCCTAGGGGCCACACTTCTCCAGCACCCTGGATGGGAGTCCTGAGCAACCAGGCTCACACTCGCCATGTGGGATACAGAGCAAAAGGCAGGGGATGATGTTCCATATGGCTTTTGGATTCATTTGCAGATCATCTTGTAAAAGTCACAGAAAAGGGAGTTTTTTCATAAATATTCCCATTTCCTCACTTTCCCTGGAAAAAGCCACCCTTGTGGTGTCTGGAATGAGCAATGTCCCGGCTGTATTTCTAACCCACTGCACTGGAAGGTTCAGGGCCCTGTCCCACAAACATTTCTGCATATGCACAGCTGGAATCACGCAAGCAGTCTCACTGGCTTAAAAGGGAACACCTTGCACAAGTACAGTGATGCACACACAAGTGTTTACAGAACTCAGGACTAAAATGAGTGACCGCATGTAAACCTCTAGCTTGGACTTGAGCCGTAGGAGAAAAATAAAAAGGGGCAATTTACACAGCATATTTACACTTACACTTCTTTAAGAAGCGATTCTGTTGTATATACTTCAAGCAGGTCATTTAAAAAACCGCACAGACATAGAACGGCATCAGAAGTCGTTTGATCTCCCACCAGGGCAGTTGCCAACCAAATTGCTCCCGACGTTCACCGTCAAGAAGCCAGAGTCCCTCAGCTGAGCCACTTCCCAGAGGAGAAAGCGCATCCGAGGCGAGTCCCAGTGCCAGAGATTGCTGGAGGAGGAATGTGGAGATGAGAGCAGCAGGTCGAACTGTTGTCCTGAAACCCAGAAAGCAAGTGGCAGAAAAAATTAAGAGACTGCTGAGCTCGCTGCCCGGGTGTCGGGCTGGATTGGTACAGCTAGGGCAATTTGTGCGTGCACTTTCAGCCTCATTCTCCAAAATACTGTGATCCTTCATTAGACAAAGTGTTGCTTGTCCTCGATAAACCTTGGAAAAGAAAGTCTAGCGTGGTGCTTTCTTGGTGAAGGGCAGAGCAAAGTTATTTTCTCCTCTTAATATTCGGGCACCAGAGCCAGCTCCGGTGTCAGGTTAACAGTGATGTTCTTATACAAGGCGTCATACGTGACGTTTGGAAAGTAGTTCAAGTTATTGAGGCCGTCCAGGGCTTGCCTTTCTTTTGACTTCCTCAGCAAGGCGTACCTGTGCAACGAGAACCAGAGGCCAGAGTCACTTCCACGTGTCCCACAGTGCCCTGCAAACTCCTCCCAAAGCTACTAGAACTGCCTTCAAAGAGCCTGTCCCAGCAACAGCTACGAAACAACAAACTTCTGAGCCCTTAATAAAGGCAACGATCACATTTTAAATACTCACTGTTGGTAAATATTGGAAAATTCCAGAAAAGTCCATCACTTGATGAAGGGCAAAATGCTTGCTGTGCCACCAGCAAGCACTCTGCTACCAAAACTGCCTGTGACTCCTGCCTGAAGCCTGCTCCCATTCCCAGGACAGAGCTGAGCTCTGGCATCCTGCAGAGCCCTCACCAGCCACACCATCCCAGAGAAACACAGCTGATGGGTGATATGTCCCTTCCACTTTTAAGAAACCAGACACAAACAAGAGCAGAACTAAATGGCTTTAGTCCAAAGGATGGGGGACGAGGAAGTAAAAGTAAGAGAATGATGGTTTGGGGAAGGAAACTGCAGCTGGTGCACAAAAGCAGACTCAATCACATTTAGGGGCAGCATGATGAGATTTAAGGGGTAAGAGTGGGTGCAGCTGCTGGCTCACGAGGTGAACTCTGCCTTGACCATCTTCCCCTCCCAGCACGTGGACTCACAGTTCCTGCTGTCATGGAGCCTGGGCTCCTGGCTGGGGCCAGGAGGAGACCAGGCAAGTGTCAGGAACCAGAGCTCAATCCCACTGCACTGCCAGCCTGCCACACTCCTGGGGTTTGACTAAATATGGCTTTTTCAGCTAAAAAGCAACTTCTCTTTTTCAAGAGTGAAATGAGAAAAGCTTCTCTGACTGGCTGCATTCTGTCCACCAGAGAAATGAAAAGCAGGGCTAAAGATGAGTCTCAAATGGAAACTCCCCTAAAAATGAGTCTTCTGCAAAAAAAGACCAGCAGACAACTGAAATCTCTGCCAGCAGCAGCCTGGAGCCCCTCTGCAGAACAAAGCTCTCACATTGCTCATTCAGCAGATCCTCACCTACAAGTGTTTGTTAGCAGGTGTTACAAACATCTGCAGTTGTTTGTGAAAAAGGTATTTCTCTGGTTTTCTGTTGCACAGTTTTCAGAAGACTCAAATTCCATTGTGGTCTTCAGGCTAAAGCAGTCAGTCAAGCCTCGTACTCTCCAAAACAACCCTGGCTCTGGGACAAAGGGGTTGGAGCCCTCCTGAAGAACTCCAAGGAGAATTTATCTTTTGGGAAAAAAAAACCCAAAATAGTCCCAACAGTACTTGGAGAAACACAGAAGCTTCTCTACATCTGGCATTATCCACCCCTATTCCCCTGCAGGTACAGGACAGGCCCCCAGCCCGCCATGCTGACAATTCCCTTTTGGATGGCATTCAGGAAACCAAAGCCACAAAGCAAGGACCCCTTGTCACAGGGATGTGGGGTGTGAAATGCAGGGATGGAGGAATCCAGGCAATGCTACGCCTTCATCTCCCTCGGTTCATTTCCTTCAGGAGTTCAGGCTGTTACTGCCTTCAAACAGCTGCAGGGAGCCTCCTACATGGTACAGACTCCTTGTGAAGTGCTTTAGGATTCTTAAAAAAATTTACTTGCCTTCCTAGGAACTGCACTTCTCCCCGATGGTGGTGGGGAATTGATTTGTATTTCCCTGTGTCTCCTTCTGGTCGAGTCACCGAGTAGCCTGCGTACTGCACTCTGCATTACAAAGAGAAGAAATAAAATAAACTAAACAAACAAAAAATCACAGGTTGTTTTTGCTGTGCTGGCAGCACCTCTAGGGCTGCACTGTCAGTGCTCCTGGGGCTCCAGATGCAGCTCAGCCTTCCCACCCCCAGAGAAGCTGTGCAAACCCCCCACTCCAGCCTGGGCTCTGGGCAGGTCACACAACTCCCAGCACCTCGGGGCTCCCACTCAGCCCTGACCAGCCTGAGCTCAGCAGTGTGGGGTATGTGCAGTGTGGGGTACGTGCACAGAGCCAACCACTTCCCACCCACTGCCTGTGCAGGCTGGAGCGGCCCCTGTTCCCACAGAGCCACCACAGCCAGGATGGCGCTTCCCCAGCCCAGGGGACACAGGCACAGCAAGCCCAGCACCTGCATCAAAGATGACAATTGTCCCCCCACAGCACGTGCCAGGCTCGGCTCACAGAGCCACCACCAGAGCCCAGGGACACCGGCTGCGCCCAGCCCGTACCTGTTCCAGAGGTCGTCATCTTCTCCTCCCCAGCCCCAGAAGGCATTAGGAAATCCATTGATCTTCTGGAACTGTTCGACCGTCAGGCCACTCACCCCCCCGAAGAACTCGTTGTATGGGAGCCTGAGCAGGAGGGAAGGGGTTAGTGCAGAGCCCACTGGCACCGCAGCTCTCCCTCCTGCCAAGGGGAGAGCCCGGGCCGTGCGGATACTCTCTGCTATTCCCTCTAACTCTCCCTTTGCACAAAGCCTGGGAACAAACCCAGATTCATCCTCTGCCTTTAAAAAAGATAAATAAAATCTAACACTGGCCCCTTAGCTGTTACAGTAGCAGGGAGGAAGAACACTGCTTACAGGTACATGTACTTATCCAGCTTGGCTGCAAAGTGCCTCGGCATCTGTCCACACCCGTAATAGTTACGGTCATTCTCTGGTATGTGGTCCACATCGTGAAAGATGAGGCAGTCCCAGTCCAAGTCCTTCATTGCTTCCCGAAAGCCAACGTTGAAGAGCATGGCACGGTTAAAGGGTTGGTTTCCAGCCTAGGAGGGAAAAAGTTCCTCTTCAAGGGGAATCCCCACAGTCTGTGCATTCTCAGCTTTCTCTAGAAAACCACAGAGGGCAGCCAGCTCCCACATCCGTGCCACAAAAGGAAGTGATGTACTGGAACAGGCTAGTGAGATCAACCAACACTGGAATATTCACTTTACAGTACAGGAGCTGAAGTCTTATTACTCAGACACTTGAAAAAATCACCAATTTTGATCCATCTTTTTAAGCTATAGCTAAATATGGAGGCGTGTTTACTGGGTGGCTGAAGCCAAACAGCTTAAGTGACAGGTTCACGTACACATCCAATGATAGTTATGTTTTACATTCACTGAAGTCTTCCAGATACTGCCCAAATAAGAAATGTTAGACATTCCCACGCCTAGGGGATGTTCCCTGGAACTACTGCAGGGATACACAGAAACAATGCAGCATTGTCTAAACTGCAAATACCTGATCCAAAGCTGTTTTAAAAAAAAAATAACTTCTACAAAACAGAATTTTAAAAAAAATTAAACAACAACAAGCCAAATTATCTCAGTTTTTCAGATAAAACCAGACATTTCCGGGCACATCTCCTAGCTGTGCCACTTACAGGCTGAAGCGGGACAAATTACGTATTGCAACATGACCCCTAAACGTGCCAAAGGTTAAAAGATGTGCTCTGGCAGGGAAACTCCTTGGGACACGGCGCAGAGCCACGCTTGGAGCGTTGGCAGACACATTCTTAGTGCAGCCCGTCCCCAGCGGCTGCTGCCCCAACCGCCCCAGGGTCACTCACTTGTTCCACAACATAAAAGGCGAACTGTAAACGTTGCCGCTGCAGCATGGGAATAAGGTGTCTGAAGAGGACGGGAAGATGCTCGTATCGATTGCGGAATGGGATCAGGATCGCCACCTGATGAGGAGAGGACACGGCTCTTACTGCACCGCACCAGCGGCTCCCGCTGCCGACCGCCAGGCTGGGGAGCAGAACTGGCTGGTGTGGGGTTATAGGAGGGGGAGTAGGACTAAACAAGGTGTCTCAGCTCTCCCACGTAGGGCTGAGCAGCCTGAAACCCTTTTAACTCCTACAACATGAATTTCCTATTCACTTTTTGAGGGACTGTTGCTTTGGAAAAATTCAACGTCACCTTGAGTGAAAGGGAGACCTGCAGTGCCTCTTCATCACAACAGGAGTGGGGACACTAAAGCAGCCCTTAAGTTCACCATTTCTCCCCCTGGGCACTGCAGCCCCACATTTCAGAGCTCCTCACATCATTGCTCTGAGGCTGCAGCACATTAGAGATGTTCCCATTAACGTCTTCCCAAGGCCTGCCCGGGGCTCCCTGTCCACCCCACACTCAGCAGGGACACAGGGCTGCCCAGCTCCCAGGTACCTTCCAGCGAGGCAGGCAGTCGCTCGGCTTCCAGTGGCCTCCCAGCTTGATGGAAGGGTCTTTAGAGAAGAACTGGTGGATGTCCTCCATGGTGATCTCGCTCATATTTACATCGATGGGGCCCTCTGCAGAGCAGGAGAAGCAGAGGGTGTGTAAGGAACTGCTGAGGTTCCTGAGGTGGCTCGGTGCAGCACTTTGCTGCATCCCTGCCCTCCACCCCCAGCACTCAGTGCAGGCAGCTTCTTCTCTTCCCCAGCACCAGCAAAAACAATTAGGAAGTGATGTTGATGGTGACACCTCCACCTCCTTGGCAGCTGGGCTCTGCTCCGCCTTTGTAGCCCCTGTGCTATGCAGCTCCCTAGCAGAGACCCACTCCAGCCCAGGTACTACCCCTCTACCCATACAGGTTTCCTGCAGACAGAACCACACATCTCAGCACAGAGCATTTCCCCCCCCCGCCCTTTTTGGAAACATTTGCCCTCAAAATCCCGATTTCCCACTGCAGGATGGCTTGGGTGGAAGCATTTCTCCCAGCACCAGCTTCCTGGGGGGGGGTCCAGCCTGTCTCCCACACCAGCCCTGGCACAGCTGTACCCAGTACAGCTCAGGGTTGGGCCTGGCAGCACTGCTGAGGCACAAGGGAGCCACCCTGCCGCCACTGGCCCTGGAAAAGGGCTGGCAGAGCCTTTTCACCGGCTCCCAGCACACAATCCCTCTTTTGTTCGTGTTTGCCAAGCAATGGGCTCCTGCTTCGGCAGGGAGAGGAGCCTCCAACACAGCAGGGATTAATTCCTGAGAGTGGGTAAACAATGATTTCCCAGGAGGGAACTGGGCTCTAAACAGCACTTCCATTCATCCCCAGGTGCCTGGCAGGGAAAGGTGCAACACCAGTGAGACTGGGAATGCCACTACTTCAGGGGGAGCAGGACAGGGGCACAGGGCTCTCAGGATGCTACTCACTCATAGAAGGGAGCCTCTCGGGACAGGTGTTGTTGGGGAAGTAGGTAAAGTCTTCAGGAAGAAACGTTGTGGCTTGCAGAAAGGTGTCGTTGTGGCTCAGATCAAGAGGATAATCTGGGGAATGGAAAAAAAGAGAGAAAAGTTTATACTTGAGCTGTAGGTCTGTTATTTCCATCCACCTCCCCACACCACTATGAGCAGACTCTGAAATCAGCCGCGGCTGAGGATGTTTCCAATGGCACAGCTGTGTCCCCAGTGGCATGTGCTCTAGCCTTGCAGCCCAGCTGGGTGCTCATCCTCCTCCTGGGGCAAGTGGCTGCCTCAGACAGCACCACATCAAAGAAACCTTTTGCATTTTCTTGCCAAAGGAAGAATTTTGAGCATCACGTTTAGGTATCACAAACAGTTCAAAGAAAAGGAGCATGTGGCTTTTGGAAGTAAAAGTTACCTTGTACCCTGTCCCTGTGTACCCTGTCCCTGAAGGACCATGGCACAAAGAGAGGGGATGTGCTCCTCCAGCAAGTGTGCTCCTTGCCCAAAAAGCTGAGAGAGGGAAGTCCACAGGCAGGATGCAATGCCAACTAGGACTGTCAGGGCAGTATCCTACATAGGGAAATCCTGTCTGGAATCCTCCTCGAAGGATCAATAAAAACTATCACGTTACAAAAAGAGTAACTGCCCCAGCAGTCACAGCAGTGCCCAGCATTTTTCTCCAGTCTCCTCCCTGCCTACATCCTTTGACCTCCTGGGCAATGCCCCTCCAGACTATTACACCTGTAGATGTTTTAAAGAGGTTTTCCCCTTGTCCCCCTGGGACAAGTCATTGCTGGCCTGATATTTCCATTTGCTTTATCGTGCTAGTGCTTACCATCACGTCAGTAATATTGTTTATCTGCTCAAATAAGAGGTATCCAAACTATCTTGAGACTCAAGATGGACTGTAAACACAACCTTAAGGGCTTTTTGAGTACGATAGATGTTACTTTGGATGCTTGATACTGCTGTAAATTTCCATAAGCAATTTTCCCCTTTAAGTCCCATCACCAGAGCACACTCTCAGTACTCAGCCCAGCTGACAGCACATGGTGGAGCTCAACTCCCCTGTTTTGCACTAAGGGCTGCCTTTTTTTGCTTGTGGAAGCATAGAAGTGACCCCTCTTTGTCTCACCAAACAGGAAACCTATTATTGCATCTATTAGCAAATGCTGGAAAAGTTGTAACTTACTTCCTCAAAACAAGAGGAAGCTAGCTGTCACACTGCCTCACTGCCCATGGCAGTGTGGGGACAGTACACTAACCAGGCAGTGCCACCCATCCAGATCCCAGGCACCAAAAACACTCAGGGAGGGAAGATTCTGATCCCAGTGTTAATGTAATCCTTGTGGCCACAGCACCAAGTGACTTCCAGGTGTCACTGCCATCCATCCTGAGTCTGCCCGACCTGCCTGCCAGGGAAGGTCCCCAAGGACGTGTGTAGTGCTTGTATATGAAACCATCCACATGGCCAGAGCTCTCGGGGCAGGAGGGGCATCAACACGTTCCTGTGCAGCTGGGACAGATGGGTATGAGGTTCGAGCAAAACCTGGTATTTCAGAAGCAGCAGCAGCACTGGTATCACTGAAAGGGTAGGTAACCAGTTCTCTGCCCACTGAAGGAGCACACAGCAGCTTTTTGGAGAACTCAGAGCCCCATGGGCCAGGGCTGAAGTGGGATGAAGGCTCCCCTCACAGGAAGCAGTGGAGATGGAGTGCCTGACCCTCCTCCCTTCAGGGGATCAGCTACTCCCTCACCCTGCCTCTGCTTTACTTGATGTTTCCACTCTTAAAAATAGCCCAGGGTGGCTGCCCTGGCTGACCTCCTCAGGGAGAGGAGGTGACCTGGGGTGTCAACAGTTCCCCTCCCACGCCCGTCCCAGTCAGGGCACAGCTGAACTGGTGACCACACCATGAGCTCGTCAGCAGGCTGGGCAGCAGGGACACGGCCAGTATTTTTGTTAATGAGGAAATAATCTCTCCTTGTAAAACTCTGTCAGCCTCTGCTGCTGAACCCTCACCAGGGAGGAGCAGAGCTGAGCTCCCCCACCCTCCGCCGCAGCCTGATGGCAACAGCACCGGCATGGGGCAGGGGTGACAGGCCAGCAGGGAAGGTGTCACCAGCCCGGCAGCAACGCCTCACCCTGGCTTACACACAGCCATGAGCATTTATGCTTCACTGTACCACATTTACACCACAACTTGTAACCCTGTTTATAGGTATCTGGATGATGAACAGGCTGGGAGGGGGAGCCCGTGCCTCCGCTCCCTGCATCCTGCCCAAAGTTCAATATATTATTTGTGGCAGATCTCCAGCCAAGTCATCTCAGTTCATCCTTGCATGGGAAGAGTGAAGCTTATGAGCACAGGCTCTTCCACGTGCACGGAGCCGGAGCTCTGCGCAGGCGCACGCCTGGAAAGGAATTTTTTAAATATGAAACCTGATCCTTGCACTGAATTTGAAAGTGTTTACCCTCAGACTGCTTGAAGCTACAAGTTGAATTCCTGGAAAGCAAAAAGGTTTTCAGCTCAAATCCCATCATTTCAGATTTTCACCCCTTATAGAAGTTACAAGCGTTTGAATTTTTTATATATACAAAAAAACCCATAATTTATATATAAAGCGTATATATACATAGTATCCATATGTATATTAGGTATTTTTATGTTACATATATACTTTTATATATATATAAATAAAAGTGGCAGACAATTAATCCAAGTTCCCATCCTGCATTTACCAGCATAAATTAATCCCTTCAACTTAATTTTTCAATGGAAATAGAACCTTTGATCAAAATCACAGTTGCTCAAGAAATACCTGAGTCATTCACGCTGCTGTTCCTCTTGGCATAGGCACTGCGGACCACCTGCTCGTACACCTGAGCTCCTATAGTTCTCATGTTTTCACGAATCATGATGCCCTGGGCTTGCATCATGAAGAGGTAGGTGTTCACTGCAAGGGAGGAAAAATAAAGGAATATTTCCATCAGCATCAGCTGATGATCAGAACGAGAAATCAGCGCCTTTTGGAACCAATCCCAGCCTTCTGTTTGGTTTCAGTTCCTTCCTGCCAGGAGGATCCTTGGGGTTGCACATGCCTTGGTTGCCCGACGGGAGCTGGGAAGGGCACGGAGTCAGGAAGCGGAGGCGTAATGCACGTTTGGAAACCCGGCTGGTTAACAAGGGAACATACCCAGCCAGACCTGACAACCAGGCTGTAACACAGCACTGCAGCTTAAACAACAGCACCTTTTGCTCCTTAATTAGGGAGGTTTAATTAGGAAATATCATTATAACAGGAAACCAAGCTGCGTGCCTGGAGAAGGGCAGTCGTTCCCAGACTGCAGCACCGAGGGCTGACACTTGCTTGGCAGAGATACCCCAACAGGCACCACAAAGAGCATCCCTGCACCAGGCTCCGAGCCCCTGGCACACCACACACCCTGGGGCAGGCAGCAGCACGAGCCCTGGGTCCCCAGGGCAGCCCCCAGCCAGGTTTCTTCCCCCTCTTCTTTCCTGCTGACCCCGTGCCCTGGCACAGCTAAGGCTGAGCCTGCTTAGGTTTCAGTTTAAGCTGACACCCCGCTGGCAGGGCCAGGCCCCAAAGCAAACAGCAGCAGGCACAGCCCTGCGTCACCAGCAGCTCCCATGGGGACAGCAGGATGGCCACCCACAGGGACAGCAGGGTGGCCATCACGCACGCCACAGCACCCCTCACCAGCATCACTGTGCCAGCCACAGCCCCTCAGTGATGTTTTAGGGTTAAGAATAAAATGGGGAAAAAAAGAGAAAAATCTTGTTTCGCACATAGGGAGGAGGGGCAACCTGGAAGGCCAATTCTACGCTAGGAATTAAGAAAACAGGTCAAAAGATACCGGGGGAGGGATGAAGAGGGCACCGGGCCAAGGAAACAACAGGGACCCTGCTCAGGGGAGGGCAGCGGCTGGAATGTCACCAGGAAACATCCATAACAGACAGGTCACTTCTACAGCAGGCATATCACAGCCTGGAACCGGCGGCTGCCAGTGCCAGGAAGGCACAGTCATGGCTAGAGTCCCTGGGAGCACAGATTAGATATGGCCAGCACCGCCACCGCAGAGTGAGGGTCCCCCACTCTGCCCAGCCACACTGCTGGGCCTGCTCTCCCCTTCTGCACCCACCTGGCAGCTCTGGACGGCGTGCCCAGATATATTTCCCGATCCCAACTGTATTTTGGTTTTGCACAGTAAAGTAAGAACTTGAAAGGGGGACAGAGCCCCATGCCATGCCCAGCTGCTGCCCATGCCCAGCCTGACTCTGAGCCACGGGGAATCACCAGATATTCTGCAAGAAGGGGGTCAGCTCCATGAAGTGCTTGACAACTGTCTTCAAATGTCCATATCCAGCCCTTCCTTTCCCATACACATACCCTTTGCAGTGGGGCCAGCGATGCTGCTCCTTACAGCAGGAAGGAGCAGGAGGTGCCTCAGCCAAAGCTGCACCCAAAACCTCTCTGCTCACCCACTTGTTCTGGGGGCAGCTCTGCAACCCAGAGTGAACACTGGGTCAGCTGGTGACAGCTAGCTATGACATAAACTTGTGCTCTGGTGCTGTTCCTTGGCCAGATACCCCTGTTTCAATGACAGCAAGAGGTAGTGCTGCTCCTGCTCAGAACAACAGGGAATTTGCTTCAGTAGATGCCCAGTGATAAGGCTCAAGGAAAAGCTGGCATTTTGATGTGGCACCACAGGCCAGAAACAAACATAGCTGAAATTCCCCTTGCAAAGCCTTACATCCAGTCCCCAAACCTTCACAAGCTCACACTCATCTCCAGCTCGGAGCTCATCAAGAAACCACATCACCTCCCAGCACCAGCAGCCCAAAAACCAGGGTGCTAGTCAAGATCCAGGCACAGCTTCTCTCCTTTGCACAGAGCAAAGAGTGGCTGAAGCCACTCAACTGAGATGTTTATCAGGCCCAGGTTGCTGCTGAGGGAAGGGGGGCAGCAATCCTGCCCCTTCTGGCTCGTGCAGAGCTGGAGTCAGCGGCAAGGCAGAATTCGCTGATGCTGATCAAGTAATTTCACTTTTTACTTCATTATGCTTCGACTTGCCGGGGAGAGCAGAACCAGGTTTGGTGAAGCATGAAAGAACAGGAGAGACAAATCGGCATCCAATCCCTGGTTAATTTGAGGAAGAGGGAGGTTTGTCGGGCGCAGTGAAAGCGCCGTTTGTTCCCCTCCACGCCGGGCAGACGGAGCAGGGCCTCGCCACAGCCACATGACACGGCTCGCTGGGTCGGGCTGCTCCGAGCTGCAGCAGGAATCCTGAGCAGACTGTCACAGCAGCCACCATCCCAGGGGAGCACGGGCATGAACAACACCGGCTTTGTGTCAGGCAGCAGTTGCCTTTTCACGTATTAACCCCCTTAAGCAGATGATTAAGGAGATAACCTGGCCAGGTATGAGCTGTGCCATCAACATGCCACAAACCCAAGAGCCCCCCATAACCACAGAAACCCCAGCCAGAGCACCTTCTCCTACCCCTGAAACAATCCGGCTGCACAAGATAAGCCTCACAAACACCACGTTTATCCAGAACATGAAATTCATTCAGGTCAGAAAATCGGATTTAAAACACATTATTGCAAACATTTCACTCCCCGTGTGCCCACAGTGTTTGGATCAGTTCCATGGGGCTGCCATGTCCAGGGCTGGGTCCGCACCAATACTTGGGAATTCCTGTACCAAGCTCAAATCTCACCCCTCCTCTGTTTACTGCACTTCTAATGAGCAAATTGGCCATATTTTAAATTTACTAAGGCTGACCTGGCTGACCCTAGAGAGCCCTGGGCCCCTGTACCCACCAGCGAGGATGGAGATGCTGATCACCCCTGAGCATCGGCCTCTGCACACACAGGCTTGCAATGCACTGGGCCTGGACTGTGGCTCGGCCAGAAAGCAATTCCCTGTGTTGTGAGATACTGCTAATCTAATCACACAGGACAATCTCAAAAATTACACTGGACTTCTGCCTTTCTTCCCCTTGAGCACACAGCACTTCAGAGCACGAACACGGAGCAATAACAGCCCGGCTACAGCCACGGGACAAGGAGCGTGATGGGAGAGGTGAGATGGCCCTTTTACTATCAATTTCCAGCAGACCCTCACTGCCCACACAGAAAATGAGCAAAATTTAAGAACCCATTTGCCCAAATGACTGCCTTGAGATTATTCTTGTTGATTCATTAAAGGACAAGTCAACTCCGCTGTGATTTAAACACATGGAAACCACTACAGCTTGTCAGCAACTACAGCAGAGGCACACGGCTGCACCTCAGGGCTGTGGACCACTCAGAATGCTGCACCCCAACCCCCCTGCTCACAAGCAACAGGGAGGGCAAGTGCTCACCCCAAGCCAGGAGTGGATGCAACAACTTCAGCCTGGGAGGTAAAGTCCAATTATATAGATGAGTGCTGAAATCTTCCTGTAATCATTTCTCTGTTAGTATTTTCGGAGCACTTCTAATCAAGAAACAGCTGACTCTCTCATGGAAAATTAGTTTTGTCGTGATGCTATGTACTAGAAGAGGCAACAGAGTAATTTGCAGCTTGGGAGTTGATTTGGAAAAGGACTGAGTGTGATCTGTGCTGGATACGGACACAGGAAGGGGACAGTCCTGACACATCTCGCTCCTGACCCTGACATGCTTCCTGCGGAAAGGACCTTCCTCCAGCAGCCCCCGGCAGGGGGGATGGCAGGGTATCCTGAGACCCATGCTGGGAGGGACGGTCACTGGGGCTGGGGTCAGGAAGAGGGGCCAGGTGGCTCACAGCAGCCCTGCATGCCTGCAGCAGTATCAGCATCCAGCACAGCAGCCAGGCTTTCCTCAGGAAGGAGCAGGTCTTCCTCTGCTTTGAGATTTAGGGCTTTCTGTCACATTCAGCAGTTTTCCTGGTTCATTAGTCCACCCACGCTGCAGAAGCACAGAGGGGCTGTTTGAGTTTATCACGGTCTCACAGCTACGTGAAGCCTTCTCCTGCCGGCAGCCAGACCTCAGTCCCGGCAAGGGCAACCCCCACCAGCCCCCAGAGCCCCCATTTCAACCAACACAGTCACAAAACAGTGCCCAGCTAGAAAAACTGCCCCTGAACACTCAGCCAGACCCTCGGAGTGGGCATGACATGCCCAGCAGAGCTTGTAGAACACCTCACGTGGGAGGTGTGGCGGTCCTGCAGGCAGTAGGGATGGGTGCCCAGGTCACCCCAGCACCCTGCCAGGGCTGAGAGATCCTGCCCACTGCAGACACCTCCCGCAGGGCCCAGAGACTGTGAAACCAGCAGAGTCATGTCTACCTTAAGCCTTTTGCTAAGCTCTCCCAGCAGATCCCCAGCATCAATCCAGCTCCATTAGCATTAGCAATACAAAGGGGTTTAATCAAACTAAGCCTCTAAGGCACAGATAGACAGTTAGGATAGTCTTAACTCGTAAATAACCCAACTAGGAATGTAGCAGCATCCCAGCGCTAATACACCATGAGACCTCTGTCTCTATTAGCTTTCCAGTGGCACCGTATTCCCCAGACGTGCTGAGTGCCAGAACAATTAAATAAGAGGTTCCTATTAGTTTTAGAGAATTTAATATTAATGCCATCACTGTTACTTAGCCCTTTGCCTCTAAATAGCACAGGAAGGAATAATTTGATACATTAAATGGTTTAAGAATTAACAGTGCAGCAGCAGCAGCACTGAGCTGGTAATTACAAACCACTTGTGCCCAAAATTGGCAAGTTGGCAGCCTGCACGTGCACGGAGCAAATGGGAAGATGGGAGGCTGCAGTGACACTTGGTCAAAACCTCAATATGGGGAATTTGCATCTAAACTGCCTTAGAGAAAAGTGACCCCAGGGACACCTCAGCAAAGGGAGGAAAGTCCACATTATTGTAATAGAACCTAAATTTTAATGTACAGATTTAAGGTGGCAACTGTCATTTGCAATCCCCACAGCTGGCTGAGCTAAGGTGTTTGTGCCACTCACTTTGAAGAGCACTGCACTGATTTTGGGACACCCATCAAGAGGAGCAGGACATGCTCTGCCATACGTGGGAAAACTCAGAAGGCTGAGGGAACTCATGTAGCATCTACAGCACCAAAGCACCCACGGCAGGAGCTCTGCACCCTGACAGCAGGCAGGGCTGGTGGTGGGATTGAGCCCCACATCACTCAGGCACAGTCACACCCATGGGGACAGTGGGCAGCCAAGCTCTCCATGCAGGTGGGAAAACCAGGACAGTTTACCAGGGCAGTAACACCAGGGAAGGCTGCAGGATCACACAGGGCTTTGCAAATCCTAACAGCAGCTGAACTCCTGGGCTCTGCTGCAATTCCTTTTTCTGAGGAAGGGCGTAGTGACACATGTAGGCTGGAGCACAGACCATAACAAGCATTTGCCCAAGTTAAATATTACCCTTCCTTGAGAGATTCAGACTCTCCTACTTTAATTGTCGTTCAGGAGATGCGATTGCACATGACTGCATCTCCTGTTTGCTCTCCATCCCTCTTTCACAGCCACGGGCAGCTCCCCCCTCTCCAGCCAGCCTGCCCTCCCCATCCCGCTCCCTTCACCAGGGTCAGCTCAAACACTTCCAAGGAGAACCAGAGCATCAGCTGCCAGCAGATTTCTGTGCACGCAGAGCACAAACACGCAGCACTCGCTGGGCACTTGTGGGCGCCGAGCAGCAAAATGCGCAATCAAAGGCTCTTCAGCAGCAGTGACACGGACACCGACCTCCGGGCTGGCAGCACCGGCTGCTGCTGCCACAGCAAACATTTACACTTCCAAACATTTACAGTTGGGTGCTTGTTCCTTCGGTTCATTAGGAGACAAAGCGGTGGGAATTCCTGCATCCCGGACACCATCTCAAAGCGTCAGGAATGCCGATGCCTGAGCCCAGTGCTCATGTAGGATCAGGATGAACAAACAGAGGGAGAGCTTCGCTTAAGAAAAATAATAATAAATAAGAATTAAGTGAATGCCTGGGCAAGCAAGGGAGAGGCAGATACTCCCCAGCACTGTCCTTGAAGCAGGAGGGCAGGAAAGGACATGGGCTGCTTGGGACAGCTCCTCATCTCCCAGGCCCTGGGAACTGGCACAGCTGCAGGAGAGAAAGGAAATCCTCTACTGCAGGCAGCCCCCACCACCAACCTGGGCATTCTACTCAAACAGGCAGTTGTAGGACATGCAGGAGAAAGGGGACACGTGGGGTGGTACTGCCTGGGAAAGGCAGTCAGTAGGGAGTAGGCAGTCAGCTGAAGCAATCTAGAATACAGCCGGACCAGAGAACAGGAGGTAGGTGGGATTTGGATTTAAAATTTCTATACACATCACACACCAGTTAACTAGATTTTGAAATCACTGATTTGTTAGTTTTCCAAATTAGGAGATTAACTATACCCATTGGAGATTATGAAATTGTCAAGATAAAAACAACTTAAGAGTCATGGATTTACTGACTTAGTTCACACACTGCAAACTGCACTGTCTGGAGTTTTAACGCCCCGACTTTCATAGAGAAAAAGAGAAATGGTTCTGTTGTTTAGGCTATTCCCCCCCTCCTCCCCCCCCCCAGAAAAAACAAAGACCTGATTTTTCAAGCATGTTTTACAAGTTCAGCATGGCTGAACAAAAAGGGTTATCACATGTACAGCCTCATGTCTGCTGCAACAGAGCTGTTCCAAAGGGGGGGGGTCCAAGAAGCTGTTCCAGGTCAGTGCTTTGCCTCTCACACCAGGCTGGACCATCCCAGTTAACTCAGGAGAGGGAGCACGGCTGCCCAGCTGGCAGGAATGCAGGGCAGGGTTTGTGGTTGCAGCATCAGGACAGTAGTCATTCTTCGCTCAATTCAGCAAGACCCACAGCACATCTTCCACTGCCATTTATGGCTAAAGCATAGCCCAGCATGTCCTATTTACATCCTGTCTCCAAAAAAAAAAATTACCACGGGAAAGCCCTGCTCCCAGCCTGGTTTGCCCACGATGCTCGGGTCCCAGGGGACCTGCTTCTTGCCATGGGAATGGCGGAACCTAAGAGAGGGCTGGCCTAAGCTGAACCACTGGCTGTCCCAGTGCCTGCAACCTCAGCAGGGCAGGAATCACCCTGGGGACACACCATGGCCACCCCAGGGCAGGTGCAGAGTGCCACCCTCCGCCCACACCCAGGCATCCACCCTGGGCATACACAGGCACCACGGTGACTGCCCTGATCAGCAGGACAACAGCCACCTCCAGGAGCTGCAGGCTCTCTTCTGACCTGAGCCTGGGCATTCCCGCTCCTCAGTGAGGCCCAGAGCCAGGAGACACACTGCAATATCATGGCTGGTGAAAATAAAGCATCCCACAGCTGCTTCTGCCCTGACAGTATAAAGGCTGATTTGCACAGTTTGCACCGTGGAGACTGCATGTAAGGAGAGATCCCTCTGTAGCATTACCCCAAGACTGTCCCTGCTGTGGTTTCTTCTCCATACATTGCCAAGCCTTAGGAAAGCAGCCATATCAGCAGCCAGGGAAGGAGCAGCCACAGCCCCACCTCCACATTATGGATCTGCCCGGCTCGTCAGCCCTTTTCAACTCCTAAAAAATTCTCCAAGATGAAACTCTTCAATCACGTGGGATTATTGTTGTCCGAGATTTTCAAAGGCAGCAGCTCAGAGCTCCCTGCCAAGGGTACTCTCACCACGCAGTTCCATTTAAGACCCACAGCATCTTGGCCTCCACAGTCAGATTACAGAGTTGCTCTTGTCTGCAATAATTAAAGGCTGCACTGCAAACAGTCCCTCCAGCTGCTGTGTTTTATTAGAACAAAAAAGCTATCAGAGAGAGGGTGCAACTTTGAACTTCCAACACATAAGCCATTACCTATGGGATTTTGTAAGAACTTGGAAGTCCTAAGACATTTATTAGCTTTGTTGTGAGCTATGCAGCCTTGGAATGCCTAACATTTTTTATATGATTTTCTTCTGCCTGACAAACAAACTGGTAATGCAGCTGCTGTAAATAAATTAACTGATCCCATTATCAGCACCGGGAATGACTTGATTAGAAACAAATCATCCCTGTATCTATGAACTTATCTAATACCCAAGAGACTGCCCATCAAATCACAGCCTGTGTGACACCTTTCTTTGTGTCAGCAGAAAAAGCAATAGTTGAGTCTGTTTGGCATGCCTTGAACAGGGGAAGAGAAGAAGTCCTTCCTTCCCTCACCCCCCAGACCTGTCCCTTTGGGGAGCAGATCCTGGGGCTCAGCACACGCAGACCCCTGTGCAGAGACAGCAGGGCAGTGCCGTGCCTCGTGGCTTCCCCCCAGCATTGCCCTCCTCTCCTGCCTCTGCTGACTCATCCCTCCTGCCCTGATACGGCCAACATTTACCAACAGTGTGTCCACGCTGGCGCCAGGCACAGGAAAACCCTAAACCTTATCATGGGAAGGGGGACTAAAGTGCCCTGGCGTCAGAAAGCAGATTCGCACCGCCCTGTACACAGCACCACACTCAGAGCTGTGCCTAAGCACTGCCATTAAGTTACACATTAATCCCAGATAAGCAGCCACAAGGCTATTGAGCCAGCAAGCTCAGCACGGGATCAGCCTGTCCACAGCCCCAAGCTGTAATCGGGGTCCAGGATCCACCCCAGGGTGATGGGACACTGCTGACTGCAAGGGACAGGAAGCTTGTGGCCCCCAGACTCCCACCCCACAGGCTCTGTTGGGTTTATACAAACAGGGGAAGGACCTGATGCACGTTCAGAGAGAGGCTGCCTGTGAGCAGGCTGTTGGGATGGGGTGCTGGGCACCCAGCCCAGCTGCTCCCAGCAGCCTGGGGCACAAGGTGCCCTGTATGTCCCACCACGGGCAGAACAGCCATTGCTGCCTCCTCCTGCCTCATGTCACCAGCCCTCTGGCTCCGCAATTGCTTGGGGGCGTCCGAGCCAAAGTTCTTCCCTATCACCCCCTCACAGCCCTGGGGAGGGACCAGCACACGTAAGGGCACATCAGCAAACACCCCCTCACCCTGTCCCACTCCCCCACAGAAACACCTTTAAGCTCCTCTCACACAGCAGCAACTCAAGTTTAAGACTTAGAGTTGAGTGTCTGCCGAGGGATCTGATCACTTGCTCATCAGTATGACCAATGGGGCAGAGGGGGGAAAAATAATAAACTAATCAATTCCAGCCTGTCTGCGGCCAGAAGCCAAGCTCTGCAAACACGAGTCAGACATTTGGCTACCTTGAAAAAGATAAACACGCTGGGAACAGGAGGCCAGTGCTCCCAGATCAAGCATTCAGAGTGGCTGGGCAGGCAGTGAACTCCTCTGGGCCAGGACAGCCCTACGGGGAAGGAGCTGGTTGGGATTGCTGTTCCACAGACCCTGCTCACACTACCCCTCCAACCCACCGGGCATGGCACCAGTCCACAGAGATGCAGCATCCCACCCTCCTCCTCCTCCTCCCAGCCAAAGCACTTCCTCCCAGCCATTCCCTCCACACTGGATAACAGGATTTTAGACTACACTAATTTATCCACTCAAGCTACCCAATTTGTCCAGGTTGTGTTTGCTTCCCTAAGGTATTACAGTTAAAGACCATCCTCCTCTTTGCCCCTGTCTCCTGCACAGCCGAGCCCTTGGCAGCCCTATAAATGCCATGTCACTCTCCAGCAGCATCCCAAAATGTGAGGATTTGTGACCCACTCCCCAGCTAGGGTGGACACCCCATGTGCAGAGGGGCAGCTGCTGGGGGAGGGCAGCACAGGGAAAAGGGTTGGTGTCAGCACCCTCCATGAGCCCTGCTTTGCCATCAGCTTTTTGCAGTGCAGCAGCAAACCAGACAATCACCATGTTGACTGGCAGTTTTTCTGTTTTATTTAGGTGAAAGCAGGGTTAACTTCGAGTGCCCTGAAGCTGGGCAGCCCCCGCCCCCCTTCTCACCACAGCTCCCTCCATCTGCTCTTGCCCTGTGGCCCTTCCCAGCATGATGCACAGAACAACCAACCCTGGAGCTGCTTAAGAGGGCCAGGTACCAGCAGAGACCCTGCTGCTGCAGCCTAGAAACTGTCAGACCATTTGGTACAGCCCAAGACATGGAAAAGCTGGGCTGACGGGATGATTGCATGCTAGAGAGCCCGCCCAGGCCTCTGAAACACAAAGGGATGCTTGACCAATCCTTGCCTGTAATTACACATACAAGTTAGGGCAGGAAGATGCATAATGGGTCTGAGCTGGAGGAGAACTGAGGCAGCGCCTCATTTGCAGGTCTGATTAGCAATAAATTAAACATGGAACACTTTACACCCACCTGTCACACAAGATGTTCTGCCAGCTCTGCACCAGGGCTCAGGCTACATCCAGGAGAGACAGGGCAGGCAGGGCAAGGGACCCCCACGCCCACAGCATAGGCGGGACATGGCTGAGTATGCCCTGCATTTGCCCCAGGGTTATTCTGCAGCAGCATGTGCTGAGGCAAAAAGGAGAGTCAGAGCAGAGAGATGTTTGCAAAGCCCCAGTGGCGCTGTGGGCGCAGGGGAAGAAACAGTGATGCTGTGGGGAGCACCTGCTGCTGCCTGAGAACACTCTGGTTCACCTCAAAGCAGAAGTTGCCTATCTCTGTCTCCTCCAGCCAATCCTTTTGGTTGGGGTATTTTCTGCTTTACGTGCAGTGCCGCCAGTCACGTTCACCAAGCAGGAGAGCCGTGAGCTGTGGTTTCCCTCCTTGCATCAAACAGCAGCGAGACAGAGGCTGGTTCCTGGAATAAACTTCTCTTTTTAAGAAAGAGAAAAGGTGTTTTGAATAACCAGGGTATTTTCAACAGCTTGCTCAGCTGGGACACCTCACTGGATGAAGGTGAAGCGGTGCAGAGCATGCTCACAGCTCAGACATGGGGACAGGGCACCCAAGAGTACCAACACACCTCTCCTGGCAAAAAAAGTCAGCCTTTGCAGGAAAGAGACACCACAACAGCTTGGATGATGCCCTTGCCCTGCCACTTCAGGCAGACCTTGACAAGCACAACAGCTCTTAACTGGGAAGTCATTTTAAACTTGACTCCATACCTGTCTATAGTAACAATTCCTGACCGTGGGCTGCCCCTGCACAGCAGAGGCTGGAGCAAGGAGCGAGTTCCTCTGGGGTGGCAGCAGCAAGGAGCATCCTCTGCTCCATTCCTGCACAACCAGTACCAGCTCCTGCACCATCACGGCCAAAATCCCGCAGGGTGGCAGGGCAGTGCTGCAGTGGGGACCAGGACAAGGGGAGATGAGACCCTTGTGGGCTCCAACACCAGTGGCAGCCACTGCAGGGGGTGCAGGGGCTTTCTGTGAAAGCATTGGAGAGTGTGGTCTCTGCTGCAGCACCACACAAGCTCGCTCTAGAGTCACAGCTGCTTTTCTAGAAGGTGGAAGCTGGACTGCCAAATGCCGGAGCACCTCCTTTACCTGTCAGTAAGGAGCTTTATGTATCTAGAATCATGGTTTTAAACCAAAAACTAGAAAAAGGAAGCCTTCTCCCCCAAATCCTCTGAGATGGTCAATGACTGACAACATTCACACGCGCCTACCTCCCCATCACCTCAGACTTCTCCTGTCTGGTTTTGCATTTGGGCACTGCTGCAGTGAAACCTGCCTGCTGAACTTCCCTTCCCAGCTTCTTCGAAAGCAAGCCTTGCCACACAGGCACACGGCTGAGGAATATTCCCACTCAATATCTGGTCTCCCGGCTGGCATTTTCAAGGGCTTTGATCCATGCCAAATAAGGCAATCAGCTTAGCCCTTGATTAAATACATAGCATAATCCACCTAAATCTTGTTAGCCGAGAAGCAAGTTGCTCGTCTCACTAGTTGTGGGTGGCATTGTGTGTCACCGCCAGGCAAGCGGGGCTGCTGCAGCATGAAGGTGCCCCTCGGGGCAGGCAGCAACACTGGGGCAGCTGGTGACCCCAGTGAGGCTGCTCCAGCAAGGCCATATGGATTCAAGGCCCAGAAGTTCATGAGATCCTTCTGCAAAGCTTCCCCTGTAACAGACAAAAGCCATTCACAGGAGGAGTCTGCTCCCTCCCCAGGCCAGGGCACTGGGCACCCAACAGCCAGCAAAGCCTTAAAAAAACCCAGGACAAGAGAAATCCCTGACCCTGAGCGAGGGAGCCAGGCTGCAGTATGGAAAGAGAATGCACTGCAGCTCTGGGAGAATTTCACACCACAGCAGCTTCCCCTTCCTCGGGAGGAATGAATCAGTAACCCAGGACTGTAGAGCCTCAGCAGAACGGGCTGGTGCTAAGTGGGAAGTACACCGTGACAAGGGCAACCATTCCCACTGCAAGACAGGCCAGAGCCCAGTCTGGGCAAGGTGCAGCTGAGCAGCAGGGTCAGCATCACAAACACACCTCGCTCCCAAGGGTGGCATCGCCATCCAGCTGCTCCGGTCAGCTCCCAGCAGCTCAGAAAAGCAGGGAAAAGCAGCACCATTTCCCTCCCAGCCCCAGGCCTCTCTCCACTCCTGTGCATTCCCCACATGTGCTTGTGCCATCCCCAACAGCAGGACATGGGGAACGAGGCTGTTTGAGAAGTCTGGCGAAAGGAAACCCTTCTTCTCCAGGTGAGTCCTGCTGCTCTCCTTGGCTCTGGGAGAAAATTTACAGGTGAGTCTTTCAAAGCCAAAGAGGCAGAACATTGACCAAGGGAAGACTATGAAGATGCTGTTTCCCAGCACTGAGGCTGCGTGTCCCCACTTCCCATCAGTGAGTACCCCAACAGCTTCCACCCAAAGCTATACTTTGGAAGAGACAGGAGAGAGATGCTCCTGAGATTACAGTGTAGGTATTGCTGAGGTCATTAGAAGACAAATTCTCTTAAAAGTGCCATTGCTGCCTACGTCCCTCTGGGTTTCAGACCCAGCAGTTGGGGACCAGCTCTGCAGGGAGGTGATCCACTGGGGGCTTATCCCAACCCAGAGGCAAGGAGCCCTACAAACCTCTGTTCCATACTGCATTAGCAACTCTAAGGCTTCCTGCAGCAGCCAGGCACGTTTCAACAGCTACTGGAAGGATTTTAAGTTAATTTAACCATGTTAACACATTATGGGGCTTCTGTCATCCCAATTACCCTAAAAAGCCCAGGTACAGATCTCAAGGGGAGTAAAGGGAGGAGGAAAAAAAGCGATTTAAAAATTAGTAATGAAGGGGGGGAAAAATGTGTTGGGCACAATCCCAAAGCACAGTCTCAGGCAGATCTGGAAAACAGTTCACAGGATTTTGAACCAAAAGAAAGCAGCCAACAGAGGCAATATCTGCTTTCACCAAATGCTAGCCAGGAAGGCTGAGCAGAGCTCAGGTTGCCAGTCACCAGCTGGCATAGCAGGAATCGGGCTTTTGGCACCGGGATCCTCTCCCCAAGCAGGGCAAGGGAACAGGCTGCCCGCAGAGGAGCAGGGATGATAAATGACAGCAGTTGAGCACTGCAGGGGCATTTCACTGCTTCAGAGGTTGCTGCTATAACAATCTTCTCTGACTCAGCAACTGAAAGGGACGCTGGGAAGGAAGCACCATAAAAAAAAAAAAAGTCATGCATTATTAATATGGACTCTGGCAGAAAGACATGAGTTGGAAAAACACTGAGGGGAAAAAAAAATTACTGCAGAATAAAAGCAAGCTGCATGTGTGGAAGCATTTCACACTCCTGTGGGAGCTGCTGCAGCCAAGAGCCACCCTGTGCCTCTCCAGGGTGCCCAGCTCCAAGGGAACCCCCCCTTTGCCAACAGGAACGTGATCTCCACTGCTTTCTCCCTCAATGCAGGTTGCTGCAGCCCTATGCAGAAACCACCACACGCCTTGGGCACAGCCACAGCAGCTCTGGGCTTCCCTGCCGCGGCACACAGCCATTCCAGCAGGTTTATTTACCTGTGGTCTGTGCATCACCTGCTGACTCCCTGCAGCTTCCCCCCCTTTGCATCCCAGCCCGCAGCCCCCCGGCCCTGCCCTGGCCCCGCTGCCGGGCGTTCCAGCCGGAGCAGCCGCTGCAGGAGGTGCCCAGGGCTCGGAGCCACAGCCCGCAGCCTCTGCCAGCGCCTGCTGACGCAGAGGGCATGGAGGCAGGGACTGAAACGCCTTCCTTTTCCTGCCAGGTAGGGAGGGGAAAAAACATCAGTTCGCACTTGACTACCTGGAGCACTGCAGTGTTTGCTTTCCTCTTCTATTCCGAATGCTTTGTACAGGTTTTTTTAGAGGTTTTATAAACATTAGTATTCACGTAAGCCACTTTGTCCGCTTTGAATCCAAAATCCCAACCTGCTGCTATGGGGAGATAAATTAGGAACACGTGCTCCCGTATTGCAGGCATCCCACAGCCCTCGCCAGCCTGTCCTCTTGGTGCAGGGAAACCCTCCGAGCCCCACACAGGAGCCTTTTGGCAGCGTATCAGCACAGTTGAAGTCTCAGCACACTTGGTCCCCACCCTCTCCAAAGCAAAGGAGGTGGCTAACACGGCACCAGGTTTCAAGAGGTTCCTTTGATTTGCTTGTATGGCAATAGCATTCAATACAACCAATCAATTATTTTGCCCTAAAATTCCCTAGACATGCAAAGAAACACTGCCTGTACTGCTTATACCACAGCCCAACCCACAGCAGTGCAGTGGAGGTTTGCCTGTATTTGCTTTCTTTCATGACATGTCCAGTGGCATCCACCATAAGAAATATTTCCCAGCCTTTACCTTTTGGATTAGAAAGGCAGAAGGAGAAAACAGATTTACAGGCTCTGTCTCACACAGCCCAAGCACCGCACAGGCACATGCCTGCTTATCTGGGCAGGGAAGCAGCAGGTTTAACAGCACAAGCTCCCAGTGAGCAGGGAAACGGAGGCACAACAGAGAGAAAAAAAAACACATCCTGTGGAAGCAGCCTCTTCCCTGCTGCAAGGGCCAGGGTACAGAGATGGGCACCCCAGCCTGCATCCCCCCTGTGCTGCAAGGGGGCCTGGCCAGCACCCCAACAGCATCTTTAGAGGGACCCCAGGATGAAAACCCTGTTCAGGGCAAGGGCTCTGGAGAGCTTTGTTTAATCTGGGGATGTCACACACAACCACAGACTTGCAAAGGGCAGAACCTGTTAGTTTTGCACCTCAAACAAAAACCTAGGAAAACGACCTTTGGGAAGTCACACACAGTGTAGCCACACTTTCAGCTAAAGCCCCAGCAAGCAAGCACTGACCCATCTTACCTTGCCCCTGTAGTCAGGAGTTCAAACTGAGCTTCTCAGACCCTTGGAGTAGTATTTACATGCTTTGGGGAAACACAGTATCAAATAAGGTGCACTCAAGCTTGTGGCTTTATACAAAACACCTGTAAGTCACAATGGAGCACAATGGATCCCCCAAACCTGCCTGCACCCAGCACAGAGGATCCCCCAAACCTGCCTCCCCCCAGATCCCTCCTTCACTTTAGCATGACCAGCAAGCCCAGAAAATTCCTTTTGTAATGAGAAAAGAGGCCCACAGCCCTGCCTGTCACACTCCACACCATTGCTGCACCCACGAGGATGCTTCCCACCAGGACAAGGACTACACGTGCTGTCCTGCTGTCACCCCTGGGACCCTTCCCAGCAGCAGATGAGGATGGCCAAGGGCACTTCTCCTGCCGGGCACTGACATCACCCTCAGCTTTCCAGTCCACCTTTCCTTTCAAAATAAGAGCAGCTCCGGGGTAATGCAGAAAGTCCTGGTGGTTTTAATGTTACCAATTTCACATTCTCCAAAAAATAACCCCAAATCAGAAATTTTTGAGAGATGATGGTGGGTGTGATTTTGCATTTCAACAGCATAGTCCACTATACATTTCCTGCTCCATCTCTTCAGACAGGACTAATCCCCACGGTACTTAGAGCCAGTGCTAGAAAACCTTCAAAGGCACGTTACCCACACTAATGCATCCGTGTTCAAAATGCTGCCAGCCAAAGCCAGAACAGTCAGAATGCAACGGAGAAGGAAAAGCCTGTATGGAAATAAACTTTACTAAAATAACCCAGCAAAGGTTTTGTCAAAGTAAACACACATTTTATTGTGACAATGATGCTTCAAAAATAAAGCTGTTCAGGGAAAGCTTTTCTCACTCTCTACAGCTGCGTATCAGCTTCCCTTCCAGATCAGCCCCTTGCTGCTGCCCCAGGGAGAGCAGAGGGCCCTGTATGGCCCTACCTGGCCTGAGGGTCACCAGTGCCACCCCAGTGAGGTTCCCCAGAAGTTTCAGTAAAATTAAGTATTTAAAGACTCCATGTGCTTGGATATTAAAATCCACCAACTGTAACAGCATTCAAAAGGGATCAAGTGCAAACGTACAGCTCCCCACGCTGCTCATCTCCACTCTCTGCAGTGGTCCCCAGGGGGTTCATCGGCCCCTGCAGAGCAGATGCTGCCTGAGTTAATGCAATTAATGAGTCCACCTGGAAGAGAGGCAGAGGATCAGCTCAGGAAACAAAGCAGCAGTGTCACAGCCCTTATCTCCATCAGTCAGCAGCCACCTGAAGTGGCCAAGCGCCTGCTGAAGCCCTGGCCTTCCACGGGCTCCCAAACCCAAGAAGACCATGTCTCCTGGGCTGACAGCACTGATGGTTTGCTTTAAAATCTGCAGACCATGTCTCCTGGGCTGACAGCACTGATGGTTTGCTTTAAAATCTGCTCTGCTACAGCCCATTGAAGTTTTGAAGCATTCCATTTGCAGTAATGAACCAATACCCAGAAGCTTTTGTGTATGCCGATCAGCTTCCTCAAGCCAGGCTTCCAGAGACAGACGGATGAAACATGAACTCTTCACATACTCCCTGCAGTTGCAACACCCTGTGAGCCACCAGCAAAATAACCTGAACCAGATGTGCCTGACAGACAGCACAGGTGCTTACAGGCAAAGAAAACCCAGTAATCCACCTGCCCTCAAAGAAGCCTTCTAATTTGTTAGCCTTGAGCAAGAGGTGGTCTCCAACCAATGTGCTGCACCACCAGTACCTAGGATGCACTGGCACAGGAGCAGGTGGGTGGAACGGGGCTGCTCTCCTGCCCAGATGTGCCTTGTAGGGGCCTCCGTGCTGGAAGAACATGGTGCTACCAAAGGAGTGATTTCCCACAGCTGCCACCAGTCTCCTTCCGCTCGTAGCACAGGAGATTCGGAGCTCAAATTCTTGAATCAAGGAGCACTTGAGGGTTTCTTACTACCCCCAGTCACTGCCAGATCTGATGACTGCAATATCCTCCATGGGATACGCTGTGGAATTGGGCTGTTCCTTCCTAATAAGTTTGTGAAACGCTGCCTGGCAGACCTTTCAGGGAGAGGAGGGTGAAGGAGGGCAGTACTGCCGGTGTTCCATAGTAAAACACACACTCCCTTGAGCTGCAGGGGGAAGACCTAGGGATGAAAGCCAGAGCTATGACAGCACAAACCTCATTTCGTTATTCTGAGCTGCACCTTCACCTTCTGTCCCTGCTCAGGCAGTGTCCAGGCACCCAACAAGCACCCAACCTCTGTCCAGCCAAGCCAAAGCCACCACAGCTCACCAGTGTGATCCTTGGATAAGCTGGGCACCAGCACCCCACCATGGCTAGTGTTCCCTGCCCTTCCCTCGGGACTCTGCCCTGCCATCCCCCTTCTGCCCTCCTCTCCACTAGCACTGGCTCCAACCAGGGTCCTTCTGCCCACATTCCCCCAGAAGTGCACAGAAGGCAAAAGCAGCAGCAACCTCACTCTCACACAGGACTGCCTCACTCCCCTCACCCAGACTCACCAGCCTCAGCTCCATGTCCCCACAGTGCCATCCCCCTGCCTGGGACCAACATTTCCTCTGTTCCTCACCCCCACGGGCAACTCAAACACTTTCCCGTCCCATGGTCCCTCCATCTGGGACAAGCAAAATCTTTTGACATTTATCCCCCCCCAGAACTCCTCTGTGCTAGGATCTGCCAGGCTGATGCATTAAATAACCACACTGGATCGGCCACCTTTGGCCATATAACATTCTTCCAAAGACCAAAAGTGACAAACAAGGTGCACCAAGGCAGCTGTTGGTCCCCACAGCACTGCTCTGCTGGTCACCGACACACAGCGTGACAGAACGGTGTTTCAAAGCACTCCTGCCTATCAAAATCAAGTTCTTGCGCCACAAATGTAATTCAGGGCTAATGGTGCTACCTCATGCCCCGTATGACCGGTCGGGAGCAGCTCCTGATAAGTCTTGAGGAAGTAAAGCCAGACTGAATTACAGCTCTCTCACAAAGGTAACAATCTTTCACCCAATAATTTAAATTCTCCGCATTATTTTCCTGCATCAGATCCAACCAAGTACTAATCCTGTGCAAACCTAAGCTAAAAACAAAAAAAATATTAAATAAAGAGGCTCCACCATCTGGAGACAACAAGGGAAAAGCCAAGAGCACCAGGGAAAGCCCCCGCCTGCCCTCTCCACCAGGACCAAGTCCAAGGTCTGAGAAATTCCTACTGTTGTAGCAAGAGTTTTCAGTATGAAATAGCAACTTGCAGTGCAAGCAGCTTGAAAAGCATTTCTGCTTTCAACTGCAGGAGGAATTCCCTTGATTTCCTAGGCCCTGTTCAAAAAGCATAAAACCAGACACTTTTAGGAAAACCATATGAGCCACCACCACATGAGAACAAGACAGGCAGGGACTGAGCCCAGCTCCCAGAAAGGCCCACAACCCCATGGATGAATTCAGAGGCAGAAGCTAGGACTAAACAGAAACAGCTTCTCAAGGTGTTTCACCTCCAAGTCAGCACACTCTTGGCACCTGCGTTATCCTTGGTCCAACACTGGGGTTGGACAGAGTAACTCTGGAAAGCCCATTTCTGCGCATCCCATCTCCATCTTCCCATGGAGAAGGCAAGAGGCACAAAGGGCAGCTGGTCCCAGACAGGCAAGAGCCTCAGTGCTAAGAACAAGCTGTGCAAAAAAACCTGCGAGGTGCCCACTGCCCTCCAGAACAGGACAAAACTGTTCACCTGGTGCCAAGCTCTCCTCATTCCAAGGATGGGGCCAGTGGGATTTCTTCCAGCCGAAGCCCAGCCTGCTGCTCACAGGACCTCAGCACGAGCACAAGCGGCCTCCCCACCCGCACAAACATCGCCGCGTACCTGCTGCCTCGCAGGGCCTCCCTGGCAGTGGGACCTGTGTGGATACCAGAGCATCCCCTTGAGCCTCCAAACGCTGCATCCCCACCAGCCCTGTCGTGCCTCGCCCCGGCTCACCCCCAGCTCACCGCCAGCAGAACAATCGGCCGCCTCATCCCACACACAATGGCCACGATGAGACAGACCCACATAATCACCCCAGCCACGGCAGGGACAAGAGCCAGGGAGCGCCAGGGAACAGCGTCAAATACAAGGAGAGCCTGCTGTATCTGTGCCATCAGCTGGGTCCCTGGCAATCCACCTCCCGAGGTGGCTGTGGGAGCCCAGGCATTTAATTGTCAGGGTGGCGTGGGGGAGGACAGACGGGCACTGGATGGGAGTGCTGGGAAGAAGGCAGCACTGGCTGTTTACATTGGATCACTCTGCACAAACTTGAGGCCACAAGAACATTTCAGTTCCGTAGGAGGAAACCTTGGTGAAGGACAGAAACAAGGAGCTACCCTCGGCATCACATAAATCCAGGCACAACACAAACAAAAGCCCCAAAAGCCTGGACTCCCTGCAGGGACCAAGCATGGCTATTTGCTGACAGTAAACATGAATTTCTTCCTGCATTTCCGTCTGCAGCAGACTGGGTTACCTGGGCTGTGAGGAGCCAAACACCAGTGTCAGTCAGGTGGCAGGCACCTCAGAACCCAGGGTGGGCTCCCTTTTCCACCTCCAAAGGGCACCAGGAGCAGTTATCCAGCTTTTCCAGCCGGCAAGCATGCCAGCTCCACACCAATGCGCTGAGACAGCACCCAGAAGTGCAACTGTCCCAGTTTTCTCCTGGCACTGGCGCACAACTGCTCAAACACAACATGCCTCAGCAATGCCGATGAAATTTTCCCCCTCAAACGTGGGGCCTGGGGACAGGCTTCCACCCATGGTAACAGCACACCCTGCCAAGGGGATGTTGTCCTGTCACGGGGCTGTTCCCAGCCCTGAGGGCTGATGCTGCCCAGACAGGGCAGGGTGGCTCCAGCTGCTGACCCCCATGAGCAGAGCTGGTTGAAGCAGACCCTTCCCAGCAGCCCACGGCACTGGGCAGACAAAAGGTCTTGCAGCCATTCTAAGCTCCAGCTGGTTCAAGCTCCCTTGCAGCTTTAGTTTCCGTTTATTTGGATTTTGTTCTTTTCAAACGAGGTACAATCAAGGAATGGATTAATCCCTCTCCTGCCCCTGGTTTAGCCAATGAACAGCAAGTTCTTCTTCAGCCATTTCCCCAGCACGCCCTGCAAAGGATGGTCTCTGGGCAGAGGCGTCCCCAGGCCCTTCAGTGGCCACAGAAAACCAGACCAGCCCCACCCTGGCGCGCCGAGGTGGCGGCAGGCAGGACAAAGGCCCCAGAACACCCTGGTGACAGCATCTCTCCATCACCCACACACCAACCATTCATTGAAATCCCCAGCTCTGTTCAAGTCCTATCTCACTTGCTCTTCTTCCAAGCTTTTCCTCACCACTCTGGCCTGAAAACGAACTCCCTCCAAGTGCTGGGAGGATCAGCCCAGCCGTGCTGGGAATAGTGGGCTGGGTTTTCATGATGGAACATTTTTGGCTGAAAGAGGAAGAAAAAAAAAAAAAAGGAAGCAGTTCTTCTGTCACCTGATGAGTAGATGACTCAGAACATCACTGACATCCATGGGCGGGTGGGGACAGGGACCACTAACACCTCTCTGCCTCCTCTTGGGGCATCACAGGTATCAAGAACGTTGGGTAGGACGTGACCATGTTATCCAAGGTCTGCACAGGGAAAGCCCTCTGGGCATAGAGCTGGTTTTAAACAGCATTTTATACCCTATAGCAACTCCAGCATCTCTAGGATGGGTGACCATGCAGAAGCAGCATAAGATGAATCAGAACACTCTAAAAAAGGAACAAAACCATCCTAACAAGAGAAGTTTCTTTCATAAACAGTACAGCTATTCCAGTTGGGCCTGGAGAAGCCCATCCACAGCCATGCCATGACTGTAGAAGACATTCCCCGTGCCTGCCCTATAAAGGGCTGCCTGAGGCATCAGATGAAACGGCCACCAGCCCCACGGCAGCACATGAATGGGATGAGCCAGGCTGTGCTTACAGAGGGAGCAGCTGCACCTCACATTAACACCACTGGAAACTCCTCCAACAGATGCGAGACAGTGGCTCAGCAGCCCTGGCAAGCCTGTGGGACAGTGGCCAGGAGCTTGGGGGATAGCAAAGCCCTGGGCCACCGTGTCAAAGCCCAGCATGCAGAGCCTCACTCAGGCTGTGCCCAGGTCACAAGCCCCATGAGCTGGGCTTCGCACACCAGCCAACCCCTGCTCAGCCCCGGGAAAGGCTCCCAAAGCCCAGTGGCAGCCACGGGACACTATCTGTAAATAAAAACCCGTAGAAGTCACCTTGAAAACACACAGAGGTCTCCTTGGGATGTCCAAGCTAGGAATGGCATGAGCAATACCAATGACATTTCAAGGAGAAACAATTTCTCTGGAAAGGGCTGTTTCTATAGAAATAAATTGTTGCCAAAGTTTGGTTGGAGGCCAAACCGCGAGCCTTGGCTCCTTACAGAAATTAGTTACAATGTATGAAGGGAACAGATGCTTTCTGAGCACCAGTCTTCCGGTATCTCATGGGAGATGGCCACACAGCCCCACCAGCACCGGGTGCTGGCCATATTGATAAAAGGCTCCTCGAGACCCCACGGAGCTATGACAGGGAACACACGAACGAGTACGCTCGCCTTCTAAAACACACAGTTCTCATCTTCCCACTTGACAAAAAGTGTAGGATTTCCGCCAGGCAGCACGTTCAGACCACAAGCATTTGGACAACACTCCACTTCTTCAAAACAAACTCCGGGGCGGGCAGGCAGCGCGCTCGCTGCCCCCCGCCCGGCCCCGCCAGCCCGGCAGCGCCGCGGGGAGCGCGGCCGGCGGCTCCCGCACGCCGGGGGGACCCGCACGCCGGGGGGGCACCGGGGACGCGATGCCCAGCGCCCAGCCCGGGGCTCCGCTGAGCCGCAGCCGGGGGCGCCGGGCCCGAGCCGCCCCTCGCCGGGGACGCTGCGGCCCCCAAGCCGGCCGGGCGCGGATTACTCAGCGTTTCCAGCGGCAGACGGTGTGTCCGTGCCCGTGCCCGTGCCCGTGCCCGTGCCCGCGCCCCCGACCCGGGCCCCGGCCCGCCGCTTACCGATGCCCGGCGCCACATAGACGAAGTAGAGGAAGGAGGAGGAGAGCGAGAAGAGGAAGAGCGCGGCCAGCAGCGAGCGCCGGGGCAGCAGCCGCCAGGCGCCGCGGGGGCCGCGGGGCCACCGCATGGCCGATGCGGCGCCGCCGCCGCCCTGCTGCCGCTGCCGCTCCGCCGCTCACATGCGCCGAGGCCCGGCGGGAGGCGCCGCGCCGGGGCCGCTCGGAGCCGCCGCCCGCGCCCAGCGCCGCCGCATGAATGTGCCGGGGCGGAGCGGGGCGGGCGGCGCGGGGCGGAGCGGGGCGGGCGGCGCGGCGCGGGGCGGGGACCGGCCGCGAACCCCCCGCCGCACCGAGGGGGCCTCGGCAGAGACCGCCCCGCCTCGCCCCGCGCACCGCCGGTGGAGCTGGAGTACCGGGCGGTGACCTCGGCACACCCGGCCGCGGTCCTTGGACACCCACCGAGGGTCCCGAGGCACCCGGCTATGACATTAGGACACACCCGGCCGTGGTCCTGGGGCGTCCCATTGATGCTCTTGGGATACCCAGCAATAGCCCCAAGACGCTCAGCAATGGCTTAGGGCACTCGGCCACGTTCCTGGAACACCCAACAACGGCCCCAAGACACTCAGAAGTGGCTCAGGGCACGGCCTCCGGACACCCAGCCATGGTCCTGGGACACCCAGTCGTGCACCTGGGACACGCAGCACCAGGAGAACAAGGGCTGAACCCCCAGCCCACCAAGCAGCAGGGGTCTGTTTGGACAAGTGCTGGGTGCCCCCGGGCACTGTGCAGGGGGAGGAGCAGCTGGAGAGGATGTGATGGGGACAGATGGGGTAGAAGGGAAGAGGGGGCGAAGGCATCACGGTCAACACAATAATCAGCACCACCAGCAACCAGCAGCCCAGTCGGTTACAGAGTAATTAAGTAGTTTTGCACACATTTGTGGGCAGTTCCCCCATTTTGTGTAGGAGGAGTTGGAACGAGATGCGGAGATGCCTGAAGATGAAAATATGGGAGACCAGAAACACCATCCCCATCCCGGGAGCCAGAAGTAGCTGCAGAGCAGATGGGGCCCAGCCCAGTCCATAGAGCACTGTTTTTTTCCTTGTTTATGATTGCTGACTTTGCTCAGGGGAGGACAGAGGGAGAGGTAATTCTTACTTCACCAGCAGATAGTGCTGAGACAACCAAGCCCAGTCTCCAGGAAGGAGGCAAGGCTGTGGACCAGGCACAACCAGCTGCCTCCACCCCGGGTGGGCAGCGAAGGCAGCAGCACCCTCAGGGATGATGGTCCATGGGGTAGGAGGTGGGGACAGACCATCTGCCAGGACATGTTCGCTGTGTGTCCCCCGGACTGCTCCCACACCCTCTGGTGTGAGGATGAGCCTCTCCCCAGCAGGGAGCGAGGCATTGCTCAACCCAAACTTCGGACCCTGCAACACAATGACTGCCTGGCTGGGGGTTGTTCAGTGCCAGCCCCACATCAGCCTGGGGCCAGACACTGGGATAAAGGATTCTCCAGGTATGGCTGTGTGTCACAGTAATCCCAGGAAGGATTAGCCCCCACTTACAGCCTGGATGCAGTAACAGCACATAAAGAAAACAGTTCTTGTGTCTGACAAACAGGACACAAACGCGTTTCTGTTACATACACAGATTCTCAGAGGAGAAAGAAGATAAAAAAGAAGATTAAGAAAAAAGAACAGGTTTTAGCAGAAAAGTAGAAATCTCTCATTAAAAGGTAAGGCATTAATTTTCTTAATGTACTAAGGTGTGGAAGGATCTTGAGGGCAGAGGATTGCTGATCAGGAAGACTGAGGAAGCTGACCAGGAAAACAGGGATTTCCCTGGAGAGGCTGCATGAGCTGCATTAACTTCAGGAATGAGGAAACTGGTACTTGTTCTTGTTTTCCAGGATTGCCACTCCACCACCACCTTCATTGAAACAAATTAAATCCTGAGCCCTACGAACTTCTGGGAGCATACAGTACTGCAGCAGAACTGCATGGCCAAGTAGCAGCTGGATTTGCTGTTCACAAAATAGCGTTTAGCCAACTCCTAAAAGGATGCCTTGGGCAAGGAAGCCCAAGAAGATTTCTTGCTTAGTTTCTGATTTGTTTGATGCAGACATGGTCAAAGGTGAGACATCGTCACAACTAATAATCTAACCTATAGAACGTATTTAATTAGTAATGACATTGCTGGAGGAGCCACCCAGAAACTGGCTCCCAGGCCCTTGGTGCCGCAATGGGGACTGTCACAGACCAGTGAAGTCAGGGAAGCCCTGGAGCCACGTGGGACATGCCTGCCCTGCTGCCCTGCTCTGACTAACCTCCCCTCTCCCTCTCTCCCAGGGCTCCACTCAGCTCCTGTCAACCAACTTCACTTTTGACCCTTTTATTTTGCTTGGTCTCTTCCCCTCTTCTCCCTGCCCTGCCTCTCCACTGCACCCAGCTAAGGGATTAGGAACACCAGCCAAAGCTAATCTCCCTTCCTTCGCCCTCTTCCAATAAAATAAAATGAAGTTAAACAGGAGGAGAGGTTTCAATGTCTCAGGTCATTCCACATGGCCAGGTTAGGATTTGAGGTGGGAGCACTCCCAAGCAGGGCTGTTGCAGGGAGTGTGTGGGTGGCTCGTGCCTGGGGAGCCCTGGCTCTGCCCTACCACCTTCCTCCACCTGCCACGCTCCAGCCTGCACCAGCCACTACAGCCCTCCCAGCCTGGGGGGATGAGCAAAGTCCCACTTTCTTCAGAGTTTAATGTATCAGTAGGGCCCAAGACACTTCAAGGAGGGCTTGTGCGAGCAGCTTTGTCGACAGCCTCAAGGGGAAGGCAAGGTCTGTTGGTGCATGGCCATGAGCAGGAATGGAGGGACAGGTCCTGCCAGTGCACCTACACTTCTGAGAAGCCATAGCTGCACCCTTAGAGCATGTCTCCACATAAAAGGCATTTTGCATCACTGGAGGGAGAGCTGTTTTGATGGCTTGGGGTGCCCCAGCTCAAGTGCGGTGCTTGGAGGAAGGGTATGGATGCTATTGCACCACATGCAGTCTGGGGAGGTTGGAGCTGCACCCTCACAGTGGCACCAACACGGTTGCTCAAGTGCTGGGTGTGGGAGCCCAGCATGGCACTCTCACTGCTCCCTCCTGATGAACGCTGGCCATGGCCAGGCTGGGCAGAGGGGGGCAGGACAGATCCTGCACCCAGCCACGGAATGGCCATGGGAGAGCGGGGCCAAGAGCTTCCTGGCACCCTGCAAGGAGCAAAGCCCTCTGCCTGGGAAGTGCCCCAAGGTCTTGGACCTTGGTTGGGCAGTACCACGTGCTGCCAATTGCCATGGGGAGACAGAGGGCTGGGGAGCACTGCCTGGCAGGGTCAGCAGCAGACCCTTATAGGAGATGACCCCAGAGCAGGTAAAAGGGCTGGCACATAATCCTCTGGTTTGGAATTTGAAACAGTCATTAAAGGGCTGTTCCACTTTAACTTCCACAGAGACTGGACATGGGCTATCTCATCTGGGTAGATAATCTTTGTTATGCCAGTTCAGTGAAGGAGAGGTTGCAGCAAGGATGTCAGAGCCCTCACCAGCTTTGCTCTTTGTCATGGACTCTGCAGCTTCTGGTACCTTCAGCCCCAGTGGTAGAGACTTTCCAGAATAGACTTCATCCTGTGATTAGGAAAATGCCTTCATTTATAAAGGTGAGGACAGGCAGCATCACACCATGTCAGCCCTCCAGCTGCTCGGCAATGCTGCTTGCTTTGGCGCTTCCCTGGAGTTTCTGCTGCCAGATGGTTTGTGAGCGAAGTGGGAACCTGAGCTGTGTCGCTCAGAGACAGACGGAGACTTGGGGTGGACTGGATGCTGACCAGCTCTCGGCCTCACAAAAGCAGTGTGCTCTCTCTGTGCTTCCCTAAATGTCTCTTTGCAACTTGGGGCTTGCTCCAGCTCTATTTAAAGGCAACGCAGTGTCATCCCAGGCTCTGAGCAGGAGCAGGACACGGAGGATGCGCGCACAGTAGGAATGTAAATATTTTTTGCATGTACACCCACAGCCCCAGCGTATGCAATAAATACTCAACGTATGCCATGTGCCAGATCAGAGACATAATTATTGATGCAGCAGGTTTTCAGAAAGACACAACAGGGTGTGTACTTAATTTGGCAATAAGAGCACACCTAAGCGGCCCTGGCATTTTCGGCTGGGTATTAGACCACTGCCACCCACGGGTGCAGCTATTTTAGCTCACATCGACGTGCCGGCAGTAGCAGAAAGGAAACCAAAAGCAGGTATTTGTTTATTAAGATGGAAAAACTCCACGGAACGCTGAAAGGTGCTCCTTGCACGCAGGAGTGCTGAAGACCAGTTCCCAGATAATGCCACCCACTACACTTTCTAACAAGGCTATTAGGGCTCTGATCTTAATAGCACCTGTACATGTGCCTAACCATAGGGATGACTCATTCTACCACAGTCAACAGATGTGTCATAGCTCCCAAAAGGAGGCACTATCCACGGAAATGATTTTGCAGAGCTTCACGTTCACTTGGAAGGTAGCTCTCATCAGAGGAACAG
The DNA here is from genome assembly GCF_003031625.1 of Empidonax traillii. Classification (NCBI taxonomy): domain Eukaryota; kingdom Metazoa; phylum Chordata; class Aves; order Passeriformes; family Tyrannidae; genus Empidonax; species Empidonax traillii. The sequence goes on from NW_020956083.1 coordinate 266,285, forward strand.
CCTAAAATGTTTTTCTTCTCATGGCACATTGCAGAGATTCAAATGATTTCATTGCCTCTGCCAGCGTCAGCCCACCTCTGACGGCTGATCATCTGTCCCAGACAAAGTGGACTTATGCAAAGACTCATAAAATGCCTTTGAGATCTAAATATTCAGTCAAGGGAATGCATCAGGCCCTACTTTCCAAAATTTCCCAAGGAAGGAAATTTCAGCCGACAAGAGATAAAGTTATTGTGTAATTCAGTGCAAATAATTTATCCAGATTTTAAAATACCACTTAACAAAGTCCCTCTCAAAAAGTTGTGACAGTGGCTGGGGTAAAATACTGCCAAATAGCATAAGCTGTCCAAGAGTCAGAAAATAAACAGGCCCTTTCCAGTATACCAGCAGGTCAAGAGAAGAATGCCAGAAAGCTCTTCACTGGGGCCAGCCTTGTTTGTGGATGGGGTGGAACAGTGTTGCGCATCCCTGATCTGCGAGGGATTGCAAGGACATCGGGAAAAACCAGATGAAAGGGCAGTGCAGGCAGAGGTGAAACGCTGCCTAACTCCTACCAGGGGGCAGGGATGGAAAAGAAACATCTGGACTCTTCAGACACACAGCTGCATTTCAAAACCAACAGCGGAGGCAAGAAAGGGGGATGAAATTCTCCCTCTCTTGAAGCCACCTGACTTCACGCCTTCACACCACGTAGAAATGTGACTGCCTGCCATAAATCCGGGGACAAGGACAACCAGGAACAAAAGAGCGTTTCAGAGGAAATTACTTTCTATTAACTCATAATTGCGTAATGCAAAATTAACTCACAAAGGCCAACAGCGTAATTGGATTCCCAAGTGGAGAAGACGGTTGCATGGTGAATAAGAACCCTCCACAGCCCCATTAAATATGGTGTTTCAAATGCAAAATATAAATTCTTCTGCTATGCAGTAAAAAAATGTCCATTTCCTTCAATAGATACAACTGAGAGGATTTTAACCATTTCCACTCAATTGGCACTGCTGACCAGTGCCAAACCACCCAGGTGACCCTATGGAATGGCTCTGTTCTGGATCCCTCCTTGCAATCCCAACCACACAGAAAATCCTAATTAATTCTGTGAATATATTTGGATATGTTGCTGGAATAAAGTATGAAGCCTTCCAGCCATCTTAACCTTCTTCCCAGCTTGGATTTTGATTAACTGGAATAAATATTTAATTAGAAAGGCAAAGGGATGAACCTCTTGACCACCCAGGCGCAGCCTCTGTAGTCATTGCCCTTTGATGTACAAGGAATGGGCTTGTAGGACTTTCTTAAAACATGTGCAGCCTTTCATTTCTCTTAAAATCGTAGCAAGGTCGGGTTCTGTTTTGGGGTTTGTGGCTGAGAAGCCGCAGAGGGAACACGGCACAGATTCCCGTCATCTTGGTCAGATGAGGGAGGGGAAGCGTGCCTTGCCTCCACAGCCAACAGGAGCTTGGGCATTTGTTCTCCACGTCCCCATGTCGCACATGTCCCCGTGAAAACCACAGGATGGAAAGCTGTCCCTGCTGTCCCCCCTTGCCAAAGTGCTGCCGGCTCCTGCAGCAGCCCCCGGGCAGCGACCGCCTGGCTCAGCGTTTGCTGTGGTGAGCTGTGATGCAGCCTGGAAAGAGCTGCTGGTCGCGGCCACGCACAGCTCCGCGGGAGCTGGGTACCAGGCAGGACCGTCCTCTGGGCGTTTTTCTCCCGTTCGAGCGGTGATGTGGTGCTGACACGAGCCAGGTGACACCAACACGGGCTGTGTTTGGCTGCGCGTCGGTGACGGCGCCAGGTGAGAGAGGCGCCCATTTCAGCCACGCATCGCTTTCCCCTCCCCTAACCTGCAATCTGACGGAGCGCTCGAATACCTGCTTAAAAGTCCCCGACCTCAGCAGGGGTTAGGCATGTGCTGAATCAAGGCTTAGGAAGCAGCTCAGCCCATGAGAGTGATCTGCTGGAACCAGCACCGCCGCCCTTCCAGATTCCCTCTCCTCTAGGCTTAATTACTGCCTGCTTTTGGCACTGGCACCATTTGTGCGGTGTGCTTTTACTTTCCCCTGAAGGAACATTTGCACCTTTACTATATTTATTCTATTCTGAGGAAATCCTGATGATTTCCTTTCATGCTTGATTTTGATCCTGTTTGCAGTGGGACTCCTGCTGTCGCTCTATAAATATCTGACTGTCAAATCTTTGCAGGAGCGAGCACAACTGAGAGCAGAGAAGGTGAAGTCAAGCTAAAGAGACCTTTACCAGCTCTAAAAACAGCTGCTGCTCTTGCTGCTGCAGCTGATGTATTCCTCATCTGTAGAACAACAGTTCAGAGCCCAGAATCGTTGCCTCCAATGATTTATTTGGCTGTGCTGAAGTTTGGCGACGTGCTGTATAATGTTTTTTGCATGAAAGTGTCACTCTGAGGGAGGTTTAATTGCTTTAAACGTGGATGGTGATGAGAACACCTTGGAAAAGCTATTTGCATACATTTTCTCGAACGCCAAATGTGTAGCTTCCTCCATGCTCAGGCAGCCTGAGACTGCTTCCCTGCATTACTCAGCTTCGCTGGGTGCTTCTGCAAAATTAACAACCAGAAATTCCCCAGCATGAAGGAAAAAGGGAAACTCAGGGTCTGAGTGTGTAACAGCCAAACCAGCAGGACTCTGAACCCGGGGCTGCAAACTATACACACAGACTGCCCCTGGCCCCTGGCGCTCGGGGCTCGATGCTGACACTGCCTGCAGGAATCTTAAGTGGAGCAAGGGCAAGCTCTCAGCACTGCCTGCTCCCAGACATTGGCTTGACTTTACAGAATAAATGAGTGATTTCAACAATACAAGGCCGGTGACAAAGACCTGAGCTGCCACCAAGGGCAGGGCACACACCTGCACCGCGCAGCACCTGCGCCACCGCTCACGCCCTGTCTTCACAGCACTGACTCCAGAAAATGCTCACCATAATCATCCCTCCTGTGACCTTCACACAAGGCCAGGAGGTGCCACCCACAAATCCCTTGTCCTTTTTTTCTACACAGAAATCAAGGGCAAAATGTCTCTCGAGTGTCCTCGGAGGTTACACAGCATCAGTCACAACAATCTGATCTAAAGAGATCTTTACTCTGCTACATATCTCACTCTGCAGGGTAGTTCACTTTTGTAATTACTTAATGCTTTGAAGCATCAGCTGTTGACATAAGCAGGACCCTTCCTATAGGAGTGAAATAGGTATTGATTTAATGCCCTCACTGCAAGGGATCATAAGGCCTCTGGAAGCGACTTATTTTGCAACCACAGCCATCTCTGAAGACAAGCTTGCTGCCTGCCTGCATTTCCCCAGATACTTGCTTTTTCTCAGCCTAGATGTTGTATCTGAAAAGAAGAGATATTTACAGCAGCCAGGGATGTGCAGGCTGGCCAGCAGCATTGTACAGCAGCCCCAGCTGTGCTGCCACACAGCAAAAATCAGGAAGAACAGTGTTTTTTGGTCCATGACACAGTCCATGTGCTGCAAGACCAACACCTTCTGGAAGCATCAGGTTCATTGTGGAGGTGCTGTGCAGTTGTTTGTGTGCATGTGATAGGTCAGCACCTTTCAGGCATGATGGATTTGCTGAGCATGTACAAACCATCTGCTCAGGAAAGCCACAAAGAAGGGCACCAGCCCTGGCCCCATGCAGGCACAGGATGGCAGCGAGTCTGTTTGTCCCCAGGGAAAGACAGCAGTCCTGTCAGGGTGGGTCCCAAGAGAGGCAGAGCATTTCCCAGGGGACACCATGTCTCTGATGTGACAGTGATTTCTGTGCCATCGGAACAGGAGCAGGGGCTGCAATCCACAATCAGGCTGACCCTGCTCTGGTATTTTCTCCAGGAACCTCAGGATGTCTGCCCAAGCCCACACCAGGGTCTGCAGATGACAGGGTAGAGTAACCCTGGAATGTGGGGCAAGGCAGGAAAGGCAGAGCAACACCAGCTAGTAGAGGAATGGTGAAAGCTGTGGCAAAGCAGAATATGATCCTCTAAACTGGAATTTAACCAAGGCACCAGGGCTCATATCTGCATGTTACAAACCACCTGAGTGACCACATGACATAACTGCAACCAGAAATATTCCAACTGAAAGTCAGGCTGAATTTTGTAAGAGCAAAAGTGGAAGTGGTAGTTTCTTCATGTCTTGCTGTCACACAAGTAGTGTAATTTAAGTGTCAGCCACACATCCCACCTCCCTGAAATACAAGCTAGGGGGGTCATTACAGGGTTTTACAGATGATACTGTGTGGCCTGTGATACAGAGGTGGCTGGCTGTGGTGACCTAATGGGTCTGCTGGTCCCAACTGCTATGTCCCCAAATGATCACCACCTCATGATTCACTGGGACGAGAGGTGCTCCCTGCACTACCAGCATGACAGCTGGTTTCAGCCAGGTTTGCAGAGTTCCTCTTCTTATGCAACGGCCATTAGTTATTCACGATGACTGCGGCTAGCAGGCGAGTTTGCTAAGAACTGGTGCCTAGTTACAACAACAAACCAGGCTTGGCTTTGCCACTGGCATACTTTTCTCAGATAAACCAAGAAAAAAATTTTACACTGTGCAGTTCATTGTACACAACCTGGAATTTAAGCTGTTTAGTTTGTAAGGGTATTTTAAACTAAACAAGCAGCTTTTTGTTAATGTTTTCCCTGGCGCTGCAGATTTCTGGGTTTAGAATAGCATGGATCACTTTGAGCCACCACCGCTTTGCTGGGATGGAGGGATGTGTTGTTATACATCCCAGTCAGAACTCCGAGACCATGCAATCATTTTTCAGGCAATGACCCAGAAATAATTGGAGTACCAGCTTTCCCTTGGCTTTCAGAGCATGGGGAGCTGCTGGTTACAGCTTCATCTCACCCACAGCTGGGGACAGACACAGGCAGCAGCACTACAACAATGGGCAAGGCACCCACCTCAATCCCTGTGCCACAGCTGGATGGATGTGGCAGAGAGAAGGAGCTGCTGGATCTATCAGAAGAGTTATTGAAGGGGTGAAAGCAGGCTGGCAGAGCTGATCTCTTCTAGGAAAGAGAGGAGGATCCCAGCAGAATGGCCTTGCCAAGAAAGAAGTAATTCCCTTGCCCTTGGGTCTTGCTCTTTTCTCACCAGGCTCTCCTCCTCCAGGTGCCAGACTGGGTCTGGCTGGGGTGGAGCGGAGTTTCTGCAGTGGCGCTGGTCGGGTGCTGTGGTTTGCATTTCTGACTCAACCAGCAGCGACAACAACCCACTGCTTTACCCACTGCTGAGCAGGGCTGGCGCAGCATCAAGACCTTTTTTTCCCACTCTGCCCCCGCAGCGAGCAGGCTGGGGAGGTGAGAGGCTGGGGGGGACACACAGCTGACCTCCAGTGACCAGAAGGATATTCCACAACACAGGACATCATGCTCAGCAATAAAAGCTCAGGAATGGGATGAGGAAAGGGAGATGTTCAAGGTTATGGTGTTTGTCTTCCCAAATATCCCTTATCTGCTTTCCCAGAAATGGCTGAATGCCTGCCTGCTGATGGGAAGCGGTGACTGAATTCCTTATTTTGCTTTGCTTGCTTGTGCAGCTCTGCTTCACTTATTAAACTGCCTTTATCCCAGCCCATTAGTTTTTTCTCTTTTGCCCTTCTGATTCTCTCCCTCATCTGCCTGAAGAGGAGTGACCACCTGAGTGGGTGCTTAACAGCCCATCACAACCAGACAGGATTCCTCCCATTAGTCCTTTCTGTTTCTTTTGTAAATATATCCCCTCTTTCCTACGAGGTAGTTACCACTCCTGCCAGCGTTAAATCTTTGTTGTTGCTTTTTCACTTTGCCTCTCTCACATCCATACTTCTCCCCTTATCTCTGCTCCAGGCTGCAGGAGCCGTGTTTTCTATCCAGGGCCAGACAGGCCACAGGGCCATGGGAAGGGATGTCCATCTGTGACCTATGGGGCCTGTGTGTTGTGTGTCAAAAGTGATTTGTGGAGTAGGTGTGAACAGGAGCTGTGCTTTATCAACAAAGCATTTTCTGTCCTGATGAGGGATTGCAGAGATAACAGAAGCAGTGGAACATTCTTTTAGGGAGACAATTCAGAGAATGCCCATAAAAACCACCAGCAGCAGCCTCTGACAGGAAGGAGATGTGAGAGTGCATGGTGTACCAGGCAGAGCAGGAGGCAGCATATTCAGGTGATTTTTTTTTTCTCCCTGCTCTCACTTTGCTGCATGCCTACATCATTTCAGCTGTGAAACTTTACTCTTCCAGCAGAGACACCATGGACAGGGTAACAGAGCCTCCCAAAAACTCTAGGTCCTACTGCTTGGATTCCCAGCAATCTGCTAAACAGCAGTGGGCAGAGATCTCTGTCTGGCTGCAGCAGGGCTGATGAGCAGAGCTGGGAAGACCAGCTGGGACATCTGTGTGCACACTGGCATTAAATCACACTTTGGGGTGCTCACCCCACGTGCTTCCCTGTGTCCCAGCTACCTTTGCCAGGCCATCCCATTACTGGCAAAGGGCAGAGACGACTGGCATCTTTCTTGGAAGGGCCCTGCAAGGGCTCCTGCAAGAGCTGGCAGCTCTGAAGGAGTGCAGACTGCTCATGTGAGCATGAGGCGACAAGTCCTGGGAGTGCCCAGCAGCTCCGGGCTACTGCCGTGAGCGAGAAATGCAGTTGTTTGTACAGTTGTTCTCTTTTCCCATTGCCATTTGTTTGTAGACATGTCACAGCAGATGCATCTCACCAGTACAACAGATACTTGCACTCATTTGGCTGGCACCAGTAAACGTAATCCAGCTAACCAAACACTGTTTATCAGAGTTGTCACAAAGATTTGTTAATTCCCTCTGATAGAAGGGCTTTCAGGATAGTCTGTAATAAGGAAGGAGGAAGAACTTTTAATTTATATACCAACAAGAATGTAATCCAGACAATACCTAAACCCTGCCCTCAACAAACAGGTATTCAGCATTTAAACCAGGACCAGGTGGAGGGGCAGTCAGTGAGGGCTGCTGTGCAGGGAGGAGAGCAGTGGACAGGCAAGGCCAAACTTCCTGCAGTTTCACCTCCTGGGTGATGAGTGGCTCCTGTCTGGGGAGCAGCTGCCGCCAGCCCACAGAGGGCAAAGGGGGACACAACATTCTTCGTCCCTGCAGCACATCCCCATACACATGCACACGAGCAGTGTGCCATCAAATTCTGGGATGGACACACATGCACCAACTACATAGATCCACTCCAGAAATCACACCTGGGGCAGGATGGGGGAGGCGTGAACTAGCAACGCTGGTTGGAGATGAAGCACTGAACATCCCTTTAAAGAATAAAGTAGATTGACTTGAGGAAGACAAGGAAGACATTCAGGAAGAAATGGGAAAGGGCGGCACTTAGTCATCACTGCCTTCTCTCACCTCATTTCCTAAGCATGCAGAAGCACTCGGAGGCCACTGCTGGGAAGAAGACCCAGGGCCTGCAGGACCCACTGGCCTGGTGCAATGTGGTTGTGTCCCTGGGGCTGGCAGAAGACATGGCTGTGGAGCTGCACCATGGAGATCCAGCCCATCTGTCTGGTTGCCTGCAGTGGGCAGAAAGGGCAGATAAGTAAGTGGTGTTAGTGAGAGTCGTCTGTGCTGGTAAACAAACCAAAACCTTTTTGCTGGGACATCAGGGTGAAAAAGTGGGAGCAGATTTCCCCAATCTTTGCGGGTCTCGAGATAAAGTGTTGATCAGAGGGCAGGCGGAGGGGACCATGTGAGATGCTTCCCAGCTCACCCGTAGACTGGCTGTCTGTTTCGGGGCCGTTTCTCCAGCCTCCCTCTGCCTCAGTTTAGGCATTTGTAAAATAGCAACTGCCTCCTGCCGAAGCCTGTCACTAAACATAGCCCATTTGTGCTGGGAGAGTCACGTTGTGAGACAGAAGGCCCATCACACACTGCTGCGAGAGGGGACTCGATGAGTCACGGCACAGCACCAGCTCTGAAATTCATGAAATGCCTGAATTCGCAGTCAAAAAAATTCACTGTTTAAAACCAAAAACAAGAGGGGACAATTCCTCTATGTCCTGTCTCTGGGGTAGCACCTCCTGGCCCCACCTGTCAGTGTCTGAACCGTGCACCCAGCAGAGTCTGTCTGCTGGGAGGAGGGTGAGCTCTGTGGATGGGGACAGCCCTGTGTGTCTGCCTACCCGGCAGAGCAGCAGCTGGTGCGTGGCAGGGCACAAGCCAGCCTGAACAAGCATCAGAGCCAAAAACGAGGACGTGGGGTTGGGGTCAGGAGAGCTGCATTTCCCTGAAAAGCAAACAGGGGCAGAGAAGTTGGCTGTTGCTTCTCAGCAAGGTCCTCCTCACCCCATTCCCACGTCCAAGGCAAGGGAGGAGCTCAGTCTCACCACTCACTAGCGGTGCCAGCAGGTGACATGACAGTGTCCTTGGGAACACTCCCTCCCAGTGCCCTTTGGATCCCGGTTTCCAAGGGCTGATCCCATTTGCATTGCAGGTGAGGCACAACCTTTGGTGCCTGGCTACGGTGGCACATCTTGCTGGGCACTGGCTGCAGCCACACGATGTGATTTCCGCTGTCACTGCTTCCTCTTGGATAAACTCCAGATCGAGCATGTCAATTTAACAGACTAAACACGCAATAAAAAGCAAACAAACCAAGCATCCAATAGTTTCAAACAGAAGATACCAAAGCAACAGGAGAGGCATTGTCTGCTGAGAATTAGTGCCTGGAATTTGCCTGCCCATGTACTTGTTTATATTTATACATGCAAGTGTGTGTATATATATTACCCAGGCATATGCCTCCTGCACGTAGCTAGAGAACAAGAGAATAAAATGCTATATATACTAAGGCACATTAAGAAGATAGAAAAACAAATCTATACAGTGAAGGGTTTAAAAGAGTTCTCAGCATTTCATCAGTCAGCCTAAGAGAATCCTTCCCATCTGCCCCAAAGCAATAAAGCAAGCAAATTACAGGCTGACGCTTTCCCTGCCTTCTTAGTGGCAGTTGAACCTTTGCCTCTCTAATATAGAAATGTCCTGAGTTTGATAACAAAGGTCATTCATCCTTTCTGTGACAGTGCCATCAGTTCTCTCTGTCTCAGTCTCATACTGAGAGAAGAAGAGTGGGAGAAGATGACCCTTCTGCACAGAGGTTGTTCTCAGGCCAGTGCAGAACTCACATCCCAGCCTGCCAAGATCTTCAGAAGCTGTGATGGGACCAATCCTGGGGGATGATGAAGCCCCCAAAAGGCAGGTCTTTTGTAAGAAATAACTGCCCTATTGGCACTTGGGTGCTGTGGCCATAGGCATTTCCTCCTCATATGCAGGTCACAGATACTGCCATTTTAAGGCCAGTGCTGATTTTGGTGTTCTTAATAGTGCTGACTTTGTCTTTGAAACCCCTTACTTTATGGCCTGTATCATATTCCACGCCAGAATCAGGGTCTGGCTTCAGGTGAGTTTAGAGCTGAAACCCTCTCCATGCCCCAGGAAATATTTTATTTTTACTATAAATCCGAGCTATGAAGGTGATTGATATGTATTTAAACACTTATAGGATAGTTGTACAGTAAATCTAGGTGAAGCACTTCCAGCTTTCCCGTATCTGGCAGCCTCCTCCCACTGTCTCACTGCACCCTGCTGCAGGAGGAAGTTCAGCGTTTCAGACAGAATTGACTCAAGGGTGACTTCAACCTGCCTGAGATCACCGTGTTTGTAGATAATCTAAAAGGCAAACCCAAATGTCTCCAAGGCCAAAGACTGTCATAGCAGCTAAACTAATTCCCTGGAGAAAATCTGGCATGCCCTTGCTCTTTAGAGCTGACAGCCTCCACTCCTAAGTGGGAACCAAGTCCTGGGCTGTAAATTAGCACCTTCCCCTACATTTCCAGCACAAGGTTACAGCTGGTCACTTACTCATCTGTGCCTGCCCTCAGTGTTCTACATAGCTATCTATTTAGGCTGCTCTGTATAATTTAAGAATTAAAACTAAACACTATGTTACCTACAGCCACATCATCTTAGATGAGCTTAAACAGCTGTGAAATTCCTGGGATCTATTAAAAGCAACATTCAGTGCATGCATTAATCAACAGATGCTCAGTAGCCGTGCATCAGAAAACCACAAGTGAGAAGCAGCCTGAATGGTCTCCTGCCAAAATGATTACTTTCTGTTGTGACCAAGTCCTTGAAAAACTGTCTGCACTGCGATGCCAGAGCAGTGCTCGGCTCAGTGGTTACCTCAGTGGCAGTAAGATGGACTTGCCCCTTCTCACTGGCATCAACAGGTCAAACAAGCAGTGGTATTTCCTGCTGATGAGTCAGAGATGAGACATGAAAATCACCATCTCTTTGCACAGAGCGTTTCAGACATTATAATTTGATATCACCTGTGGTTACTTCCCCCCCATTGTGCTGCTCTGAGGGACAGAACGACAACTCTGGGAAGGACACAATGCACAGCAGCTGACCAGCTGCACCCCCTGGTTCCTGTGGCTTCCTGTTCTCACACACTCGCTTGACACAGCAGCCCTTGGTGTTTCTGATGCCCCCCCCTCCAACAGGGCTCCCTGGGACCCTGGTCCTCCTTCTACCTTTTCCCTTTTTTTTTTTTCCCTTCAGATCCTGGCTTTTGTGAGGTTTGGTCCCAGGACTGTGTTTCTTTACGTTTCCAGGCCTCTACTTTCCTGGCTCAAGTCTCCTTCCTTCCACATCCCTTCCTGAACCCTTCCCATGGCTCCCAAAATCCATCTGTGGTTCCCCTTCGGCCAGGGCCAGCAGGCACAGAGAGGAGAAGATCGCTCACATCCTGGAGAGCTGCATCTGCAGTCATCCCTTTTCTGCATCCGTCCCTCATGATTAAAAGCACATGACAGCTACAAGGCCAGTAAAACAAAAGTGTGGAGTTTCCTGATCATGCCAGTTGAAAGATTTAAGGAACAAAAACAACTCAAAAAAAATGAGGTCGAGGCCAAGGCCAAAACCAAAACCAAAAAACCCCAAAACAAAACAAAAGCAAAGAGAAGGCAAACCAGTACAATTTCTGGCCTTCATTCTTACACCAGATGACCTGCTCCTCGTGCCAAACACAACTGGAGTGAATAGGAAAGAGAGTTTTAAGATTTTTCCTTGCTCTGCATCAGGCTGGTATAGAACTGAACATTGCTCTGGTGACAAAGGCAGGAGCCCATCGCCACGGGTGAAGTTCACAGGAGACTCCAACCATGCCCTTTCCCCTGACCAACTCTGCTGCAATGGCTTTTCTACCACTGCCTGAGCAGATTTTAAGAAATCAAGAATAGATGTAGCTACTGCTTTTAACTCAGAGCAGTGTGGCCACAGCTATAAGGTGTGGAGGAGAGGGGCTACAGAGAGCAGGAGCAGGCTCCTGCCAGACCTGTGCAACAAAAGAGGCACCAGCTGTGAAGTGCGACAAAGGGGCTTCCAGCTGCTTAATAGGGGAAAAGTTCTTCACCCTGAGAGTGGTGCAGCACGAGGACAGGTCTCCCAGAGCAGCTCCATCCATGGAGGGGGGACACTCCATACTCAAAGATTTTCACAATTTCCCTGGACAAGACCCCGAGCAACCTCCTCTGACTTTGAAGCTGGCCCTGCTGGGAGCAGAGGTTGGACTGGAGCTCTCTGGAGGTGCCTTTCGACAGTTTTTTTTTTTTTTTTTCTGATTTCTGTGAGGGCAGGATAAGGGCCAGTCAAGGACTGGGCTGCACAGCTGGGGAGCTTCTTCCTGCCCTGTGACCCAGAGCACGAGCTGTGCTGCAGAGAGCTGAGAGGCCCCCCCATCCTTCTCTGCCACATTCCCATCCACTCTCCCTCAATCCCATTCAATGTAACTTATTGCTTTTTCGCGGGGCTTCCCAGAAAAGCGAGGAAAACTGCCAAAAGATATTATGAGCTAAAAGGACACACATTTGCAGAAGTATGATTTCTTTTAAGAGATGTTCTCAAGGGAAACACTGATGATTCACCTTTTAGTGACCAAATACTTCCAGACATCCTTGGCAAACTCTGAATTTTAATTTTTACAGAAAAAAGGAAACATGTATTCACAAGGAAATTTCCTGTGTTTCATCAGCTTGAGTTCTGGATCAAGCTTTATTATTTGTGAATGAAGTGTTGTTCATAACCTCCACTCCAGTATATTGTGAAAACTGAGATCAAAAAGCAGAAGTGCCCGAGTTTCTGATGTGTAGGAGGCCTGCAGTCCCTCAGTTTCCCTGTGGAAGAAGATGTGCACATCACTCTGGAAAGCAGCATGCACCACCTTGCAAAGTGCAGCCTCACTTTTCACTGGTGCCTGTAAACTCTGAGTGCTCCCCATGAGCTGAAGCTATGCACTCTGTCCCAAACACTACTGGGATGGAGAAAACGAGTTAAAGCAGCTGGGGATTAGCAAACTGCAGATTGTCGGAAATTAGCTAGTGTGGAAAAAACCCCTTGGTCATAACTGTAGTAAGACTGTCTAAGTAGGTCACAACAAAACCAGATCAGATGATGAGAGCAAAGGAGGTGTAGGTTCAGTCTGTTGACAGGAAACCAGGCGCTCTCCAGCTCTGCCCCGACTGTGACACAAAGAGGAAAAAACAGCTGCTGCTCAAATCACAGCTTTTTTAAAACTCAGGCGTGTTCTCACCCTTTCGAGTGGCTTTCACTTTAATGTAAATGGATCACGAGTGTCAGCGTCTCGGCCACAAGTCTAAAATTTCATTTTCATGAAGTTCATTGCTGATATTCTGGAGGGCCTTTAAAACAACCCGAGGTATTCATATCAATATGTCTGTTTGTACAACCCCCCATTTATTTCCTGAGCTAGTCAAACGAGAAACAGAAATGCATGTGATGCTGTTCTACGCTGTGTTTCCATAGCCCCTGTCATCCCAGCTCCTCAAACTGGCACAGAGTGGATGTATGTATGCCCATGACTGGCTTTCTAAGCTGGAAGGTGCTAATTAGCCTCATTTTCCAGGTTAGAACCCATGCACAGGAGAGCTTAGAGAGCCAAAGCACCCCAGCAGCCTGTGCCAGGAGGGCATTTGAACTTAGACCAGATAAAGCTGGCCTAAGCTTTATTTTAATTCATCGATCAAAATTGCTAATTAGTTACTCCCTGGTATTTTCACTGAAAAGCATTTTTATGAAAGTTTTGAGGCTTTCTGATTTAGCTCAGTGGTACCTGGGCTCATTTGACACTTTCTCCCTGCTGTAAGGCCAAGGCTCCCAGTGCGGCTGAGTGGTGAGAGCTGTGCATGGACCAGCTGTGCCCTTCCCCAGGTCTGCCCAGCCAGCGGGAAAGGGTGAGGGGACCTGCAGGTGAACAGGCCTAATTTAAAAAGTCAGGACCCATTCCCCGCTTTTAGGCACCACAGTGTGTTGTGGTGCCTTCAGCACACATTTGTAGGCATTACAGCCGTTTCCAAAGCACCCTCTGAAATGAGCCCTGACCTCAGCCTGCCCTTAAACACAGGGGGTGACTGGTGAGCTTGGGAGGTGGCACTGAGGGACAAGATGCCGCTGGGCAGTGGTGGCCGAAAGCAGGAGCCAGCAGACAACAGCGGCAGAAGGACGAGGAGCAGGGCCATGGATAATGAGGGACAAGCTGCACTGGGGGGTGGCAGTTCTGGGGGACGTGGTGCCTGATGGCAATGGCTGAGGGACAAGGAGCAGTGGCAGCCCTGAGGGATGAGGAGGACTGGCAGCGGGGGCAACAATGGCAGCAATGGCAGCCCTGAGGGACAAGGAGCAGTGGCAGCACTGGCAGCTCTGAGTTATGGATGAAGAGCACCGACAGCCCTGGCAGCACTGAGGGACAAGGAGCACCGACAGCCCTGGCAGCGATGGCGGCCCCGAGAGCGGCGGCGCTGCAGTCTCCGCCCCCGCCGGTAGGGGGCGCCCCGCTCGCTGCCGCCCCCGCGCGCGTGGCGCGGGAACCGTGACGTCCCCGACGCGTGACGGGGGTTGGCCCCGCGGTCACGTGACTGCCCTCCCTCCCCGCGCTCGCGCTCCCGCGGCGGTGCCCGCACCCACCATAGAGTTTGCCGGAAGTGGCCGCCGGAGCGCCGGCGGCGCGCGGGGCGCGGCGGGAGGTTGATGCCGGCAAGATGGCGGAGTGAGTGCGGGACCGGGCGGGCTGGGGGGGCCTGCCCCTCCGCAGCCGCTCGCGGGGGTGTGAGGAGGGGCTCGGAGCGGCGCCGAGAGCTCCGGGGGCGGCGGGAGGAGCCGGCAGGTGCGGGCCCGCGGGCCCCGCGGTGTGACTGCGGGCTGTTTGTGCTCTGTGTCAGCCTTCACCGCTCCCGGGGTGCGGTGCCGAGGGTTCGGTGTCTGCAGGGCGCGGGGGAACCCAGCGGCAATCAGCTCCGTGAACCTGAACTTACAGTGTTTGTCTGTGATCGTAGACTGCTTTCAATAAATTACAGCGAATTGGTCAGCAGCACAGAATCGCCGTGACCCGCTGGCTGGTCGGTCTGTGCATGCCCGCAGTAGGCTGAGTCTCTGTCGTACCGCTCCCATCCAGTATGATCACATCTTGTATTATCCTGACAGGTCTGCAAACGCCACCCACGAGGCCATCAATGCCACCCTCCACACTCTGCTGGCTGCTACAACCAAGCTGGTGGCACCCACACCTCCCAAGCCCATCCTGCCAGTCCAGACTGGAGTCCAGGCACAGCAAGAGGAGCAGTCCAGTGGCATGACGATTTTTTTTAGCCTTCTTGTTATAGGTGAATGATGATCTGAAAGTCTGTTAACCTCTGTTAAACGTGCTCTGTGCCTGAGGATGGAGACCAACGCACAGTCACGGTGGTTTGGTTCTCTGCTGTGGGATACTGCACAGGGGTGTGGGAGGTTTGGTGTGTGACTGCCTGACCCTCCCAAGCCTGTGGAAGGCTGGGGACCGTTGCAGATCTTCTCACCACGGTCTCAAAGTGCAAACAACATGTTTTAATTGTCTTTGCCTTTACCAAGCACCTGGCGCTGTTCATGTGTGGAACAGACGTTGTCAGGGTGGCCTGTGGTGCTGGGCAGAGTTTGAGAGCAGTGTCGGTGTAGGTGTCAGTGTAGAGGCGTTTTGGATGGCAGGTGCTCTCCAGAGTTTTCTGTAAGTCTGGGCTGTTGTCTTTCTTCAAGAGAATGTAGTTGTCTCACCTTCTGCTTAGAGCAGTGCTGGATCCAGAACTGTACCAATAACAGAATTCTCAGGAGGGTGAAAGGTTTGTCTGTTTGCCTTTCTGTGCTTGTGCTTCGTTCTTCCAGAGCACTGAGAGACTTCTCTGGGGCAAACGGGTCACCCAGTGTTCTGACTGGTGATTTTTCCAGTAGCAAATGTAGGAAATGAAAGGTATAGAGTTGGCAATACTGTGGCAACTTCTGCGAGTCATTTAAGCTTAAAAAAACCTCCTACTATTAAGTGCAGCGAAAGGTAGAAAGCTTCTGCTTACTTCTGAGGTACCTGTGTGTCTTCAGAGAGGGTTCCTCTGTTCCCAGAGGTCACTGACATACTGGATTTGAACAAAAGAAAGACCGAGGCAAAATGCAGTAGATCAGAAGACTTCTAAGATAAAAATAAAATTTCTGAATATGTGTGTCTCGTGGATTTTAAAAGGACCATTCATGGTAAAATCACATTCCCAGGACTTACCAAACAAGCTGTGATTTTTTTTTTTGGGCTATATTCCAGCCTGTATGCTAGTCTGATAATGTAATGGATCTTAAAAGCATCACCCTGGGGGCAGGGGAGTTCTCTGAACCAAGTAAAACCGGTATGAAAGCTTATTGTTCATCATTATTCCCATTCATAATCTCTCATTTAAGAGTGTTGGAAGGTGAAGATGAATGTGTGGGCCCCGCTCTGAAAAGTGGCCTTTACAAATGTTCTGAACTGGAGCAGCTCCAGGAGCAGATCGGTCCTGTGTTGTGTCAAAGCCGAGCCCCAGATGTAAAGTGCCTGAAGTTCCTGAGTTGAACTCCAGCCCCATGTTTCTGTGGCTTGTTTGTGTGTTCAGATGACACTGTCACAGTCACATCCCTGCTGTGACTGTGATCCATGTTCCTGTGATCTGTGGCTTCCCTGCTGCTGTGTTGCTTTGACTGGGCTTTCCCTTGCGGGACATTCGGGTGTCCCTCAGCCTGGCACAGCACTCGTGCCTGTCACTGTAGCCCTGAGAGGTGCCTGGAGCAGGTGATGTGCTGCCAGACACAAGCAGAGCAGTCACACACAAGGAATGGAGACCAACAGCTCAGGAACATCCCAAGCTGCCGTAATATTTATGGTGGTGGGAGCTACTGCTGAGACTATGGTGCTTTTTGGTTTGTTGCCAAAGCATAGTCTACTAAATCATTAGGAGAAGTTTTGCTCTGTGAAATAGTAGAAATATTACTTAAAAGTATATTTTATTCTAACACTTCTAAATCTACATTTTATTTCCCTTCATAGCTATTTGCATCATATTGGTGCATTTACTGATAGAATACCGGCTTCATTTTTTACCAGAGAGCGTGGCTGTTGTGTCTTTAGGTGAGTAACCATGACATTTTTATACTGGATTTGTGTTAATCCAGGGACTGTCTGTAGTGGAGATAATGCTCTGTTGTATGTTAACCATCACTAGAAAGATGCAACAAACTGCATGCGTTGAAGAAAACAACTAATTCATAGAGTTGAATTCATTGAAGAAATAAATGAGCATACAGGCAGAGATTGGCCCAGGAAAATGACACCCACAGGGATGTCACTACCGGGCATCTTCCTCTGGTGTTGCATCCTTAGTGTTGGAGACGTGCAGCGCTTTTTGGCCACGAGGCTCCAGCCTTCCCTCTGAAGTGGTACATGTGTTTGTGCTGTTAGAATTATGTTTCTGTGTGTGATTTTAATGTAGCTGGGGACTGCAACTATCTTGAAAACTTGCCTGGACTGCCAGATGCTTAACTCTCCCAGCAGTACCATGACAAGAGCTCTTCCTATGACTTGAGGTGTAACAGTGGCACCCTTCATGGAGATTAGGTGCTAATTTAGTTTGAATTAAACTTGGAGTATTCCTAAGACTATAGTTCTATGTTAGGGTAATCTCATGTATTTGTATGCTGTGCTCCTGATTTTGTGAATGAGGAGCAAATCAGGCCATATACATGTACCATTTTCTCTACAAACTGTCTAATGTTTGAAGAACCTGGTCTGAGTATTCCCAGCAGCAGTTTTTCAGCTGTCTCTGTGACTTGTCTTACGAGATTCTGTGATATTTTTGCTGCTATTACTAGTGACACTTTCACTGACAGCTGTTCTAAAAATACCACAAGAAGACAAAGATGCTTAGTTATAATCCAGTGTAGCTCAAAGGAGTGTAGAACTGGTTGAGCAGGTAGATTTTTTACTTTCTCCTGGGCTTGGCTGGCATCTTCTCTCATATTTTCCTAAGTGTGTTTTTACACAAGTTCTCAAGGAAGGAAATGAGCTTTCTGGTGCTTGTCAGTAACTTATGCTATCTGGGAAAAAGGGATCTTCTTGCATCTTGCGTGCTAGATGGAGAAAATCTTGGAGGTGTTACTCAGCAGAAAGAGAAGCATATTTTCTGGCAGCACAACTCCCTGCATTTGTAGATGACTGTGTGTGGTGCAGGCCACATCATGTTACTCCCATAGTAGAAGATTTTGAAGCTTCAAATGACATTCACTTGCAAGGCCCTATATGAGTTCCAGTGTTTCTGTGCAGCTAAAAACCAAACAGACCTGTAAGCAGCCTGTCCTGGTGCTGGTGTGGATTTTCTGGGTGTTTTTTATAGCAGCAGCATCTCTCAGACTTTTGTGCTTTTATGCTTCTGTCCATGACATGGATCAGAGCTGCTGCAGCTCACCCTGGCTCACGTTGTCATCCCCACAGAAACCACCCAGCGCCTGATTCACTATTGGCACACTTCTCTTTCCCTCCCTCCTTATTTCATTGCCATGGACAGGTGAGGTGTCTGGTGAATGTATCTCCCCATGTCCTGAAAGGTTCCAATGCTATCCCTTTAGTATCCTTCCTCTTTATATACAAAAACCCAGGTGAAAGGTGTCGGTTTGGCTTCAAATCAGATTAGTTACCTTGGCTGTTAAATAGCTAATCTAAATTTAAGCATAATCCCCAATATAAAATTCAGCAGTGTATTGATTGCTCTTGCTGTGGCATAGTTTTGGATTTTCTTGGCTGTCATTCTGCATATCCTGCCACAAGCCACATCCTGGCAGTGCAGAGTAGAGGTGTTGGGCCAGCTTGTGTCCCTGCTCCTGCTGAGCTGTGCAGAGCAGCAGAGGCACAGACGTTCTTCTCTTTCTCATTCTTGGCATCTCAGAAGCAGGAGAAGGATTTTAGCTGTTGGATTTAAGTACTGGTGTGTCCTGTGCTCCTGTCAGTCCCAACAAAAGCTTGTTTATGAAACAGGGAGGTTTCTCGCTGGGGTTGTTGCTGCAGCTCAGGCTGGGTCAGCAGCTGCACCTCCTGCGGTCTCACGTAGAGGCCATGCAGGAACTTGCCGGGGTGGGTTTTGGGGTGAACCAAAGCAGAGCTGCAGCCTGTCCCCCAGCCAGGCGACATGATACCAGCACATGCAGTTCCTGGAAGTCAGCAGAGTGTTATACCCAGTAGCAGCCCAGATGTCCTGTGTAGTTTCGGCCTTGCTTAGTTTACAGACTCAGTCAAACTACCATCGGCGCTGGTGACAGGACAGGGCATCGGGATAATCACTGGAATTTGCAGCTCATTGCTGCTCAGTAACCCCCTGGGACTGTCAATGCTCTGCACAGCTGCAAGAGCACAGCTTGAGTTTCAAGTATCCAGTTCTGTGAGCAGTGCCAGAAGTGAGGTGTGTCCTACTTTGGCTTGTGAATTACGCAGCTGTTCTCAGGAAGTTATTGAAGGCTAATAAAAGTGGCAGCAGAGAAGATAGGTATGATTTTCACAAATGCTTTTCCTCCCATTGTCTAAGCTGCTCGGAAGTTTCTGGTTTATGGTTTCTAGGGTGTGTGACTCTCCTGGTGGAGAGGTCAGGAACACATTTTCTGAGGCTGGATTTTGATCTTCATCCTTAAAAGTTGATGGAATTTCATTGGTAAAAATAGTTACCAGAAAAGTTTTTTCTCTTTGATTTGTTACTGAGTTTTAACGTGTTCTCAGGAAAATAAAGGTTGGTTGTAATAAGCAAATTCCTATAAAATTTTCAAAAAAATGGGGCTTAGATTAACTCTTACAGACTTAACTTTCCAGTTAGCCCCTTGACAAAACTGATCTGCCTGATTTAATAGAACTAGCTGATCAAAAACTGTGTTCACTCATCTAATAAAGGAAGAGTAAAGATGTATGGGGCAGGTTTTAAAAATCAGCATCGAAGTTTGGACCCTGTTGGTGATGCATTATTTTGTGCAGGTCTCTCATGACTTTACTTGGCATAATCTTAGTACTGCTGTGTGTAATATGCAGGTAGAGGTCACTTCTGCTGTGTAAAGGTGTAAGTTGTATTCAGGCCTATCCTTTCCCCTTAACTCTTCTGCTGCCTTTCATTGATATTGTTGTTTAACTTTTGATATCATGCAAGGACCTTTTTTGTCTGTGATGCTGTTGGAGTCATCTTGTGATTAGCTCTTCCTTGAAAGAACAGACTGAGCCAACCTTTAACTTAAGCCTCGGGCTCAGGATAGGGATGTTCAGCCTGTAGCCCCCAGGCCATGGGTGGCCTACTCAGGGCTCCAGTTACCCAGAGTCATGCTGGAGCCCTTCCCCTTCAGAAGAAGTGAGTTAAGGGATTCTCTTTTAAATCCCATCTAAACCTATGTGAGGGCTCTCAGTACTGAATCTCACCACAGTGAGTGTTGGTTCAGGCAGTAGCACCTTCCTGACATCCGTGCTCTCAGGTGTGTGGGCTCTGGGTCTCGTCATTTGGTTTCTCCCCACACAGACTTTTTGTTAAGTGATACAAGTACTGCCTGTACCAGCTGAAGATAGTGTTGTTGCTCTGCAGAAATTAGCAATGTTCTAGGCCTTGGCTTCTGGCCCAGCTGCCACCCCAGGCTGAGAGGCCTAACTTAGTCCTGAGACTCGTGTTTGTGTGCTGTGTGAGTGGCTGTATCTGCGTTCTGTCCTTCAAGGAACAGCAGACCTCTGACGTTCCGTCATTAATGCTTTGCGCTTCCTTTCCGTATAAACAATTTCATGGAACAGTTATTTCTATCCTCAGGGACTGATGCCTTCACAGATCTTTGTATGAAAGAAGGCTTAGGCCTCATGGCTTTGTGTGTGTGACACATCCATCAGGGGTAATCCATGTGATTCTGTTTGTAAGACTCTTTTGTTAGCTGCAGCATGAGAGCATAAAGGAAAGTGTACTTAGAGCTTCTCAGCCACTTTTTACCTTTCATTTGGTGTATTTCTCTTCTACACCACAGTGTTTGACTGTGAAGTCTCCATTCTGTAAATAATAAAACAACAGCTGTGCAGAAACACAGATCTGGAATCTGACTAAAGACAAATTCCTCATAACTAGTTGAAAACATTTTAACAACAGTTTGTGAGTTATATTCCTGACTTCCAGAAGAAATCTTTGTCTTATGTCTGACATGTTTGAAGATGTATAGGAGGAAAAAGCGTGATAACCTTTAACCATTGAGTTCACAGCAGCCTTGATAAAAAAAATCCTTTTACACTCAAATTAGTATTTCTGCATGACTTAAATGGTGTGTAATTCATTTGGGAAATAGTTCTGACAGTGTTTCCACCCTGATCAGAATTTGCTGCCAGAAAGTGCTATGATTTCATTCAAACAGAATTCACTTCTTTGGAGAGGACTGATGTCATTTAAGCTGCTTTAACACTGCAAATAGCATTGAAGTGACGTGAAGCACAGATGTCTAACTCATAACTTCCTGATTCTTCAGCAAGAAGGGTGGAATTTTATTTGAATGCAGCTTAGATGAGAAGTGGTTTTGAGTAGTTAAACCTGTTGTCTTTCTGCATCAGTAAGCATCACACTCTCAGTATGAGTGTTCAGGTTGGGATATCCCAAGAGACAATCTGTTGTGTCAGGAAAAATCTGGAATTATGTAATGTATTGAAAACTGGGTATTCAGATATGGAAACCAAAACCGCCTTGTGTTTTTGTGATTTAGGAATTAGAGACTTGCTGCTTTATGGTTTGCTTTGTTTGTACTTTTAAAACTTGGAGAGCTGATCAGTGATGTGTTTTGTGGCTATTTCAGAATGTTTTCTCGTTCTCTCCTAGGTATCCTCATGGGAGCTTTTATAAAAATCATAGAGGCTCAAAAGCTGGCCAACTGGAAGGTATATTTGAAACAATTAATTTTTAATTGTAGAACAATCCCTAAATGTTTAAAAAAGACTGCTTGTAATAGTAGGGTTTTTTAGAGGGAGAATCTTGGCGGAAGTGTCTTCAAGAGGTGAAGTCTACAGTGAAACAAGGATTTTGCCTCCTACATTTTATCCATACTGTCAAAGCAATGAGCTGTCAGTTAAACAGCCACAAAATCAGCATTTTAAAATACTTTCTTATTTGTTAAATAAAATAATCTGACCGAGATCATGTATGTAGGAAAAAAGAAGAAAGCTTGAAGTGTGGCTCTGATTTGAGCACTCATTCTGTTAACATGGTAAATATTGATCCCATGGTAAATATTGATGAATTACGTGGTGGTTTTCTGGGAAGTGTTGGTCACGTCTTGGTGGGAAATGGGGAGCTGTGTCTGGTTTGCTCACATTGTCAGCCAAGGTAAAAGGTCACATATATCACATTACTATTTGCTTATTTAAGTTAATTTCACTGTAATAAAGTTTAGGTTTTAACAGAGGCTGCCATAATTTCAGATGTGAAATGTTCTAATCAATAATAATTATGAACTTTATTAAATGGCTGTAAATTTCCTGGATACTTTTTGTTTGTCAGACATGGAAAAAATGGAATATTTAACTGCTGGCTATGTCCTTGTACAAGGCAAAACTTGGATGATATCCCTGCCCTAGGAACTTTGTAATGTAATTTCTAGTGATCGTGCCTCACTCAGTGTTCCCTCAAGTTCACCACTAAGACCTTGTGTTTGCTGGTGGCTCTTGGCTACCACGGCTGATAATCACAGTCCTCTTGTTGTACTTTCCTGGTCTCTGCTCCCATGCAGCACAAATGCAGTCCTTCCTTTCCGTTGTTCTTGCCTCCTTGTCCAGCTCTGGTTTCAGGGGTCTTGAACAGTGTAGTTGCTCAGAGAGGTGAGAGTTTGTCCCGGTGCAGTTACTGTGCTGACAGAACCAGGCAGTGTCAGCCATCGATGCACGGAGCTGTGCGTGCAGAATCCTGGACTAGAGCATCTCAGTCTAAAGGATGAGTTTTGTTTTCTAAGCCCCCCAAATCCTTTAAGATGATTATCTGTGGTACAGGCAGGAACAAGACTTTAAAGAGATGAGGACCTCTGTTTTGAAAGCTGGGGTTTGAACAGAACATTCCATCAGCTGTTTAACCTGGATTTAAACAAGTTAATCGGTGCTTGCAAAGGTGACAAGCTCTGCTGGGGGGGCAAGAGGGAGAAGACAGGTGAGTAGAGAGGCCCACTCAGCTGGGAATAATTTCCCTTCTTTACTTAGTCTGCCTGCAGAAAAAACAGGATGCCAGGCTGGGGGTACAGCTCCATGAGCAGTATTAGCCAAGGGATGAAATAGGTGACAAAAGAGTGAGGGCACCAAAAAATAGCATCTTACCTCATCCTGGGTGCTGTTTATATCACTGTGATGGCAAAAAGGAACCATCAGGAATAGTGCCATTGAATTTCAGACAGAAATTGTATTTGCTGAGAAGAGTCCAGCCTCAGACTCCTCCCAGTGGTGTGAGCCTGGTCTCCTGCAGGTGCACTGAGATGATGGTGTGATGAGCTTTCCTTGGTCCCAGTTAACCTGTTCTGTTCAAACAGTGACCAAGAAGTCACCGTTCCTTGGCAGTCCGTACAGACTTCAAGCTGTGAGATAAAATGGGAGTACTTTTCATGGAAACAGAAAGACTTTGCCATGAATAACCTGTTTTCTCTGCAGCTTATTTGGAGGCAGTAATTTAAAATAAGTAACTCCTAGATTTCTGTCACTGGGTTGAAAAAGAACAATAGAAGTAGCAGCCCTGGAATAGCTTACTTTTCTTCAGTCTTTTACTTTGTGATAGGAAGGGAGAAAGATTAGTGCCATTTCATTTTCCAACAGAATTTTTTAATAATTTACCTTTTGGAAGATTTGGTGTTATTTCAATAATGATGATGATATTGTTGAAATTATGATTCATTTTTGTTTTGCAGGAAGAAGAAATGTTTCGTCCAAATATGTTTTTTCTGCTTTTGCTTCCACCTATTATATTTGAATCTGGATATTCACTGCACAAGGTCAGCCCCTGCCAGAAACTCATTTTGCATGCTGAGGTTTTGTTTAGAACACATTCTGCTTTTAGTTATCTTCATGAAGTTTAGGATAATTGCATTAAATTCCATTATAATAACCATTAGGGAATTGAGAGTGCAAAATTTAAGCCTCTTCAACCCAGAGTGCAGGGAACATTGGTTGTTACTGATAACTGGTTGCTGGCAAGCTGTTGGGTGTGTGCTTTTCCTTGGCTGGAGAGGTTTCTTACCTCATCAGAGCTGTAAAAGGGCTACTGTGAAGGAGGCAGACCGGGAAGGAGGAGGATCAGAAGTGGGGAAGGTGACGTCATTCCACAGATAAAGAAGAGGAAAAGGTTTCCAAGGGTTCTCACCCCTTGCCTGGGAACCTGTGTTTCCATGGACGTGTCTCACAACACTAGTCCTGGCCAAGGGGGCTATTATTGGAAACCCAGTTGTGAATCAGAATCTAATTTAGATGCAAACCCAAACATGAGATTTCCCTTGGGCAATTTTCACTAATTTACTTGTTCTTATTTTCCAGGGTAATTTTTTTCAGAACATTGGTTCCATCATCCTGTTCTCTGTATTTGGCACTGCAATATCAGCTTTCATTGTAGGTGGAGGAATCTATTTCCTGGGCCGGGTAAGAGTTACTGCTTTGAAGCACTTCAGTATATCTGCCTTGTTGTTTGAAAGTCCATTTTTCGAGAGCAGACAAACATAGTGAAAGTGGATTCCTGAGTCACAAAGTCCAGTTCCCTGCTCTCACAAAGGCAATGTTATACAACCCTTTCCATGGATATTGCTGGGGAGGCTGTGGAGTCTTCTTTCCTGGAAATACTCAAAGCCTGTCTGGACACAGTGCTAAGTAACGTGTTCCAGGGGACCCTGCAGAGCAGGGAGGGTGAGCCAGGTGACCTCCAGTGGTCCCTTTCAACCTGAACCTCTGATTCTGTGACACAGCATGCTCCATGTTGAAAGCAATTACTTTTTGTAACTTACACAACCTTCCTATCACAGGGCTGTTCTAAAACCTGTATTCTCTAGAGCCATCTTCTGCTTTCCAATATTAAACTTACTTGTTCTTCTCTGTATTTTTTTTTTTTTTTGATTCTGTGGTTTGGTGTTTCCCATTGATTACATATAGACACAAATATTTATCTTTTCTCTCAGACTTCATTCTGGTAGGCCAAGCATTTCATACTTTTCCTTTTTGCCCTTCAGATTTCTATTCCTTTGAAGGCCTTAGTTATTCTACTCACCTGAATCTGGTCCAGTTCCATCTGGTCTTCTCTGATCTTGGTTGACCAGAATTGTAGCAGTAAATCACTGTTGGAGGGCAGTGTTAAACTGAGTAACATCACTACTATGATTTTTTTTTTCTTGATAATGAACTTGGGATTTGATGAATAGTTTCATTTTTAAGAACAGCAGAAAACCACAGTTGATTGTGATTTTTATGTTTTACCTGTTCTTTCAGGCTGATGTAATTTATAAACTCAACATGACAGACAGGTAAGCTCTTGGTGAAAATGAAGCTTTCTTCCATATAACTATAGATGGGAAATGCACTGCAGTTGGCCAACTTCTGGTTAGTGTTTAGATTGCTGAGGTTCAACATTGTATATGAAACCAATAAATAGATCAAAGACTTCTGTACCCTATTTATTACACCCATATTTCCAAATTGTACTGTACTGTATTCTATTCTATTCTGTGCTCAGTGATTTTTCTAGACAGATACTGGGTATTTTAACCAAACTTTAAAGTTAAGATTTGTAAACTTTGATTAGTTGCTATTATTAATAAATATAAGGGCATAACTTCCTTGTCCAAATCTTCTCTTAAAAGTCAGAATAAGTTTTCAGTATCAACATAGATTTTTTTTCAAGAACTTGGCAAAGGATCAAGTTCTCAGGAATGGGAAGAGAGCATAACTTACCACTGTGTAGAAACTGTAGCACAAAAGTCTTTGTTACATATTGTTCATATAACTTACTAGGTATGTATTTTTCTTTCATCTAGTTTTCTCTTTTGTTTTGTGTTCTCCCAGTTTTGCATTCGGCTCTTTAATATCTGCAGTTGACCCTGTGGCTACTATTGCCATTTTCAATGCCCTCAATGTGGATCCTGTGCTTAACATGTTGGTTTTTGGAGAAAGCATTCTCAATGATGCAGTCTCGATTGTCCTGACCAAGTGAGTGCACTGGAACTACACGTGTGTATGGGAACAGCAACCACTTTGTTTTCTGTCAGTTAGTTATTCAGAGATACAGTAATTCTGCCACCTCCATTTAGAACAAATCGTGTATTTCTGGTGTAAAAAGGAATTTCCTGTGGTCCTTCTTTGTTAAAAGCATGAGCTGCATAGGCAGAAGACAGTTAATGGCTGCCTTATTACCACTGCCTTATCTCACTGATCCCAGATAACTGATTGCTATCTAATTCCATTCATTTATCAGCTCTCTTTTTGTCTGCTTTCCTAACAGCAGCAAACCAACACATCACCCTTCAGGCTTGCACAGAAATGTTCCCCTTGCCAAATACACCGCTGTGTCTCTGTCACTGGGCTATGCCCAGAGTCCCACTGCAGCTGGGGGGGAGTACATCAACATCTATGCAATGGTTGCATATTTATGTCGGGGCTGTCACAGCAAAGAAGGACATCCAGTATCCTTACCTTTTGCCCGTGATAATTCTTTGGGGCTGAAAGAGTAAAAATGGATAGATAAATCTTTGTGTTATTGCTGAAGTCAACAGATGTGACTGTGATTGTATAGAAGCAGCAGATATACCAGGCAGGTAGTGAAGTCAGAGTCATTTGCCAGTGAACTAACTGTTTTTACTACAGCTGTGGTGCTTTTATGGAAGGCCTTGAAGGCTAACAGCAGCCAGAAGGAACATTGGTTGGAATCCATGCATTCTTTGCACAGAATTTCCATGAAATGCATTCCTGAAATTCAAAGAGGTTTCTCCTCTTTCCTCCTTAGGGCTGCCTTGTTTTCCTTTGGTGACCTTCTCGTCTCTCATCCACACCTAAATATTTGATGAGAGTTCTTCCTGTTCATTGGTTCTTCTTGGAGGATCACATGAGTTTTTACCTCTGTAAAATGTGTTTTCTTTCCCTATTCTAAGTTGGAACATTGTTTTGAAATACTGGGCATCACCATAGCCTATTTACGCCATTCTGGGATTCTTCAGAGGAGCATTGCTGGATTTTTAGCAGAATTAGGTTTCCCTTTGGGGATTACACTAAGGCTTGATTTAACGTCTTTTGACATTCCTCTTGTTATATATATCACAGTAAAAGCCTTTTAAGAGTGGTAGCAACAAAGAAATGGGAGTCTTTTTTGTTGTTGTGCTCAAAAGATGTTTGATATTTTTGGATCCAGGCTTGGAATGTATAACCATTTCTTTTTATTTCTCTTTTAATTGTATCTAGCACAGCAGAAGGTTTGACAAGGGAAAATATGTCAGATGTAAGTGGATGGCAAACCTTTCTACAGGCACTGGGATACTTTCTTAAAATGTTCTTCGGCTCTGCAGCGCTTGGCACACTTACTGGTCTTATTTCTGCATTAATATCCTTTTTTCATTTTGGTGATACATATGTATAAATTGGTGAACTTCAACATTCTAATAGTATTTTTCTTTCCTGTCTTCTGCAGCATTTCTTAGGGGATATTTCTTATGAGGCATTATTTTGTTGGCTGAGGAATTTGTCATGCTCATTTTGTTTTTATGTTAGTGTGCATGAATGTGTATTAAGAAGTCACATCAAATTTTTATGAACATAATTAAGGTCTGAAATGCTGTATAATAGCTTTTGTGCATTGGAGTGTTATAAGATATGGTAATTGTTTTGTAAATTCAAAATATATTAATTCCATTTCAATACCAATCCATTTTTACAAGCATATGGCTCCCTTTTTTTACTTGCATAAAACAGTTAATTAAAAAGAAAGAAAAGCTCCTTTTCCCGAGGGCCTTTGAGTCAGCCCAGCTCATTTGTCCCTATGGATCATGTGCAGGCAGCTGAATGCAGGCACTGTTCTGTTTGGATTTACACTGGGTTATATTTTGCCTCTTCCACTTCCATGAATTGGTTGCTAAACAACCCAGAAGCTTCTCTGCTGAGATCAGGAAGGCTGTTTGCTGTAGTCCAGACACCTTTGTTACTTCTCAGGGCTTAACTGTTAATCACTGCAGGTGATCTGGGCTTGTACAACAGTTGTTCGTGTCAGCTGGGACACACTGGCAAGTACTTCGTAAACAACAAGAGCTGAATGTTTGATTAAATGTAGACATTTTCCCTCTTGGTTCAGCAGCCTGATTCAACAAACTTTTAAATTATTCCATACATCACCACAAAAGAGGGAGACAGATGTTCAAGAAAAGCAGCTTATTTGCCCTTTTACTGTAATTTATGCCTCAAAGTATATTGATTTACCTGTTACTATCAGTATTGTAGAGGCACATCAGTAGCAGATCTTTTTTGTCTCCATCTCTGTCCATTCTGACAGACTTCCACCAGCAGTAGCTTCTATATCAAACTTTCCTCCTAAGGAATTACTTATCCTTCCGTACTGGAGTTGTAGGCCAATGTGTAGATTTTATTGGCTATTCAGTAGAGAAGTACATAGAGCATAATCATTGTTTTTTAATGGAATGACACAGATGAAAATATTTCTTTGATTTTTTGTTTGTTTTAATTTACATTTTTCCATAACATTTCCCTGTGTACGTGCTAAAGCACATTGATTTAAGGAAGACACCCTCCCTAGAGTTTGGGATGATGATTATCTTTGCTTACCTTCCTTATGGACTTGCAGAAGGGATCTCACTCTCAGGTGAGTAGCAAAATGAGTCTGTGCAAGTTTCTTTGATAGGGAGTAGGAATTATTTGTGTCTCAGAGGGCCCCTAGTGTTTTTTTGGGTGTTTTGTCATTTCATCTGTTCTTACTTTTAAGTTTGACTTACTTTAAAGAAACGCTGTTTTCTACTTCATATTACAGAAGATACAAAAGGTAATTGCAGCTGTCATCAGCATTTGTTAGCCACTGTAAATACTGGTATTGTCCCCAGCTACCTTTGCCCAAAACAGAATTAAAGTTTCAGGTGCATGCTGCAGATCTCAGCCACCTCAGCAAACTTAGATCATGCCCAGCCTACTGCCCTGGGGTGGTTTTCTGCCTGTCCTCAGTGACACTGGGGAAGTCAGCTGAGACCAGAGTGCTGTGTGTGTCTCTGAATACTTGGTAAAGGCTTTGCTGAAGGCCAGAAGAAGAGGTGAACTTCTCCCAGCATTCTGTAGGAGCAAGTACAAAGACCAGCTCTATTTCTGCTGGATGCCCAGTGTCTCTGACCTTGGCTGATTTAAGTGGGGATGTTAAGGCAATGATCTTCCTGTCCTATTTCCCAAAGGAAAGAGGGAAGGGATGCCACAGTTAGTGTAGTTCTAATAGCTAGGGATTCTGCTTGGTTTGTTTTTTTAATCTTGGGTTGTGATTTTAGTTTTGGTTTCTTCTGTTTACTGCCACATTCTTGCCTACAGGTATCATGGCCATCCTCTTCTCTGGCATCGTGATGTCTCACTACACACACCATAACCTGTCCCCAGTCACACAGATTTTAATGCAGCAGACACTGAGAACTGTTGCTTTCATGTGTGGTAGGTGCTGCCTACTATTAATATCTAGTATTAATAGTTTCAAATCTTAGTCATGTGAAATGTTGATTCTCTTGGGAGCAGCAGAGGTGTTAATTTGCTTCTAGGCATTTGTATGTCCATGGTGCTTGTCTTCAAGAGAAGAATTCCTGATAGTGGAGGCTGGAAGGCACTCAGAAGTCACCTTTCCTGCCACACTGGATAAAACATGCAGTAAATCTCTCTCTCCCATCCTGCAGGCTCCTGCTAAGATTTGCCACGAGATTGATGACCAAATAGAGATCTCTGACTCGTTTACTCCTCTGGTCTATTTTTAGCTGTAGGAGATGGGGGTTGAGTAGTAATTTTTTAATGGTTTTGTATATGAAAATCTACTTGCAAAAACAACAGCTTCACAAATGGAGATGTTTTTGGAAGTAGTGGTACAAGCAGCTCAGTCCCAGAGCCTTTCCAGTTCCTCCTACAAGGCAAACCTTTGAAGAAACGACATGTTTCTGTATTACAAACATACCCCTGTGTTTTGGGGAGATGCCATGAGTGAATTCCGTATTGTTTGCTGGAGGATGCATTTTGAATGTTGTCAGGGAATGGGTCTGCTGCAAACTGAACTTAACCACTCCTTAACTGAGCAGCAGCAGCTCTTCAAGGTTTAGTCTGAATCTATTACAAAAGCTAAATAAGCCTGCATTCAGTCAAGTCACTGTAAAGGAGTTATTTATGAATAACCATGCAACTTCTGTAGCTCCTGGTCAGCAGCTTTATATATAAATTATATAAATATATATGTATACATATAGCTCCTATATGGCTCAAGTTAAAAGTTCCTCGGTCTTTAGAATGAGGTTTTGCTGGCTTTGTTCTTGGCTTTGACGCCTTGGTAATTTACAGCTGAAAAAAGCCTGCACACAGCACTAAGTGCTGTCCTCTGCCATCAGCCTGGCCTTTTGCATCGCAGCATTTAGGCCTATTTTGTGCATTCAAAAGTCAGGAAATACCATTTTATGTACTGTATGTAGCGATTTATAATAGGAGAAAAAAAGGTTTTCTAGAATTGTTTATTTAAGGTGTGATTTCTCTTTTTCAGAAACGTGTGTTTTTGCATTTCTTGGGCTGTCCATTTTTAGTTTTCCTCACAAGTTTGAAATGTCCTTTGTCATCTGGTGCATAGTAGGTATTTACTTTCTTCCATACATTTTAGATGCATTTTGCAATATTTCTTACTGGGGAAGGGACGTTACAGTTAAAAGATTTTAGAATCTTAATTCTTTGTCTTTGTATTTCACTGTAGCATATTCACATATTAATTATGTTTCACATGGAGGTTCCCTACATCTGTTTCTGTAATAATTGTTTAATATC
The DNA here is from genome assembly GCF_003031625.1 of Empidonax traillii. Classification (NCBI taxonomy): domain Eukaryota; kingdom Metazoa; phylum Chordata; class Aves; order Passeriformes; family Tyrannidae; genus Empidonax; species Empidonax traillii. The sequence goes on from NW_020956083.1 coordinate 296,714, forward strand.
AGCAAGAAAAGTAGAGCCAAATGAACGAAATGGGGACCCATTTCCAGTTGCTTACAGCAACATACACTGACCCATTTTAGTGCATGGTTCAAGGGGAGAATTGTTACCTACAGCTTACAGATAGGAATATCAGCACAGGGAACTGCTCTCCCTGGACTACACCCAACTTCCCTATCTAATACGTATCTAAGGTGTGACACTTCCTCCTGTGTAGCATTGTCCCCACAGGCATAATGCAAATTGTGTAAATTTGGGGTGATTCATAAAGGAAAACAGCACAGCCCTTCAAGGATCCTGCTGACTAATTCTAGGATATTTACCTTACCAAGGTCTGTTTGTGGTAGCTCTGAGACAATGCATTGAGAAAACTGTGCCTTTCTCTGAGTTAAACTTTTCCCTGTGTTAATAGTTTGCCATTAAAACAATGGTATCTTTTTTTTCTCTTTTCCCCTCTCAGAATGTTACTTCAATATGTGGTATGTTTTATAGCCATACCCAGCAAAGTGTTGAGAAATCAGCATGTGTGCTTTTTGTTTGGCTTCTGGCTTTTCTCTCTGAGGAACTGGTCCATGGGGAGACAATAGAATAGACAATATTTCCTCTTGGCTGCTGTGCCAAGGGAATGATTAAAGGAGCTGAACAGACTGAACTGAGGAGAACTTTTACCCAAAGTAATTCTTGGTGTCCCTGGAATGCCTCTTGGGTTCCATTTAGCTATTATAAGTAAAGCAGCCTGGTCTCCATTAGTGACAGGTCTGGATTAGTTTCAGTTAAGCAGACAAAATTTTTCAAGAGTTAAATTCCACAATGCCCTGTGCTGAGAAATTTCTCTGTGTTCACTGAGCAGCTCACCTGCCTGTGAGCAAAAAGAGTATAATCACCTGCTCTTGTGACACATCCCATGGTCTTTTGCTTTTGTTCCTGTTTTTCAGGTGCTGGTTCTGTTTGGTAGAGCAGTGAATATTTTTCCACTTTCCTACCTACTCAACTTTTTCCGTGATCATAAAATCACCCCCAAAATGATGTTTATCATGTGGTTTAGTGGTAAGTTAAAGCTCAAAATACAGAGAACCAGAAAAAAAATGTTTTATCGTTTCCGTTGTGTGGGCCACTCTAGGAGGAACTGGTTTTCCATTAGCTGAGCAGAATTCAACTGAACATTTGCACTGGTCTCAAACCCAAGTGGGACAGAAATGTCCTCTTCCCCCTTTGTGGTGGAGGACTATGCAGTGGTGAGCCCACTGAAGCTTTTCTGCAAAGAGGCTGCTTGTCTCTCCAGGCCCAACAGCTTCACAGTTTGAACAGCAGTGCCTGAAGTTCTCAGGCTCGTTTTAGGGTGGGAACCAAGTGATTGATAAACACACACCCTAGGATTGTAAAAAGCCTTTTAAAGCTGGGGAATTCCTGTTGAGTTCTCGGGGTGCTCAGGACCAGCGCTGCTGTTGGTTCGCTCTCCACTGATGTGCTGCTCTCTCCGATAAGGTTTACGTGGTGCCATTCCCTACGCCCTGAGCCTCCACCTGGGCCTGGAGCCCATAGAGAAGCGGCAGCTCATCGGGACCACGACCATCATCATCGTGCTGTTCACCATCCTGCTGCTGGGAGGGGGCACCATGCCCCTCATCAGGCTCGTGGACATCGAGGACTCCAAACCGCGCAAGAGGAACAAGAAGGATGTTAATCTGAGCAAGACAGAGAAGATGGTTTGTTCCTCCTTTTTTACTGAGAGGATCACTATGCTTTGCTGGTTTTTGTTCTTCTCAGTTTAAACATTTTTCAGGGCTAGTACTTAATTTTTTACAAGAAAGTAAAATGAAAGTGATGAAAAAAGCCAAGGTGGTAGAACAAGGCCAAGCGATGTAATTTTAAAATATCCCGAAGACAGAGTTTGGTTAATGTTTACATAAAATAACTCAGGACAAAGGGAGGAGAATTAACTCTTAACTCAATCCAATTATAAATAGATCCATACAGATGAAAGTAATCCCTGTAAAAGCATAAAGCAGATGATAGAGGATTGAGTCATATACAGTGAGAAAGTAGTTAGTACAGTGTGAGACAGGAGTTAATCATAAAAGGCAGATGGAAATTATTCTGAAAAAGTCGAAGCAAAGGCCACGAGAAGGTGGTAACAGCAGCCCCCCTCTGACTAGACTTTATTTTAAAGCAATTTCTGGCAAAGTAACAGAACTGACAAAACCAACAGCCAGTTTCTGGAACATCTTGTGCAAAAGGCCTGAGAAAATAATGCATTTTTTGCTTGTTTTTCCCCAAAGCACTGAACAATATATGCAGAGTATTGTTCTGCAGGATCTTAAGAACTCATTTTTTCTCGTGGCATGAGGTTGCTTGCAGCCTCCAGAATTACCTTGCACTGCCCACGCAGGGATGTGCGCGGGAGAAGCATAGGGACACAGCTTGTTTGCAGTGGGACAATGACATCGGTGGTGCTTGCTGGATAAAATCATTGTCCAGCTCACAAGAGAAAACCTGCACACTGGAAATCTGTTCTCAGCAACAGTGACAGTACAAAACATGGAACATTTGAGGCCTTTTTCCCTTTCAGCGTGGAAAGGGAAGCTGAGTGGCTCTGGGAATTGATGGCTGAACAGACTCAGACAGCCCTAAGCCCTGGGAGGCTGGGGTGATAATTTCTGTATTGTTCCAGAATGGGAACTGGCTGTGAGAAGGAAAAGCACTGGGCAAGGACTGAAGCAGGCTGGGGGAATGACTGGCACATCTCTCAGGTTATTCCAATATTTGTGTTTCTTCTAGGGAAACACCATAGAATCCGAACATTTATCAGAGCTCACAGAGGAGGAATATGAAGCCCAGTACATAAAACGCCAGAACCTCAAAGGGTTTATGCGGCTTGACGTCGAGTATTTAAATCCTTTCTTCACCAGAAGGCTCACACAAGAAGTAAGTCGTTCTCATTTTCTTGAAGAAACGAAACTGGAGTTGGTTGTTTCCCTCAGCGTCGCGCAGGGCTCATCATGCAGCCACACAACTTGGGCATTAGGGACAGTGAGACGTCTGTGTACTGCTCGTGCGTAGATAGAGCAGCTGTAATGAACAGCTGCACTGTAAAAGCGCAGGTTGGATTAAATGAGCAGAGTTTTTAAAGTGCTGTCACACACAGTTCCTGCCTCTTATGTCAATGGTCCTGTGACTTCTGGGGCTGTGCAATTTCTTGGAAATATGCACCAGCGTTGCAACCTTCCCTTTTCAGACTGCCTCACTGGGATACCAGAGCTCTGAGGCTGTAAGTGCAAGATGACACCTGACTAAACTTAAGTGTAACTTAACACTGAGTGGCTCTGAGGGGTGTAAATGCTGTGTCATTTTCACTCTCATGTCTCAGAAACCTTAGACTCCTTAGCCACATAATTCACCCATTTTCCAGTTTGCCATAGAATTAGGCATTCTGGCTGTGGACTGGATAATTTTATGTAAAGTGTGCACATTTCATCTTCCTAGCCTTCTCAAAAGCACTATTTTTCCTCTTGTTTTGTACCTTTCTTTTCAAAAGTACCCTTTCAGCACTTTCCCACAAAAACTAAAGGCATTTTTCGCAAAACCAAAAAGGAATCAAGAAACCAGAGTAAGCATCTGATTTGTAGTTGGTAGCCAAAAGCACAGGCTGCCATCCAGATGGCAACCAAAGGCTGGAAAAATAAGCATGTGAATCAACACAGTAGGCCACAAGCTTCCCAGTGTGCCTGGGAACACGAGGAGGAGAGTCAAAACCAGGTCCTCCAGACAGCATTAGGATTGTTGAAACACACAGAGCAGGACTGTCTAAAAACACAGGTAAAAATACCCCTCATCAAAACTATCATCTGTGGCAATAATTACTGACTGAGCACTTGATAAATATTTTCTGGTAGGAAACAGAACTGCTTTGCATGCATAGAGACCAGGAGCGGATTGTTTCCTGAGGAGTGTGTCCAACTCGTCTTTCTGTTTTGCTCTAACACACGAGTGGTGGTGTAGCCAAGTAACAAAGTGCTCTGTTTTGCCTTTGCCTCAGGACTTGCACGATGGGCGCATCCAGATGAAAACCCTGACAAACAAGTGGTATGAAGAGGTCCGACAGGGCCCCTCGGGGTCGGAGGATGACGAGCAGGAGCTGCTGCAGCAGAGCGGGGCAGGAGTGCGGTGAGGGTGTGTCAGAGCCTTCCAGAGGGGGGCCAGTATCCAGAGTCCAACTGCACACAAGCTGGAAAGCAAGGGATGAATTTTCAGATTTCAGACACATCCTGTGCTACGTGTTTAGGTGAAAACCACGGCTCTGCTGTTACTGTTCAGGGAGGGAAACCCACACGTGTCGGGCACTGGATGGCCTGAACGAAGAACCCTTCGTTCAGACTTTACTGCATAGCAAATTCCTGCAGCCTGTTGAAAAGCTGAACCATCTGCCATGAAATGCTGACATTGGTTAATGGAAGGGCTTTTCCCATTCCAAAACCTGCTGCGACCACACGCTGCAGTCCAAGCCATTGAGCGGCTCTGCAAAACAGAAGAAATTGCACTTTACCTTTCAAATATATATATTCCTTCACAGCATGAAGAGTCTTGACAGTTTATACTGTGACTTTTTTTCAGCACTAGTAAGGGAATCTGACTGGAATAAATCTGTGATTTATGGGATTTGCACATTATGAACCCAGAGAAGATGCATACCTTGACAAAAGCAGATGTTGCACATACAAGGAAGCACCTCTGAAAACATAGTTTTATCACTTAAGGAAGTCTTGATTTCTGTTTTATGGGATTTCTTGTTTTTATACTGAGGGATCTAATCCACAGTACTGATTGTAGCATGGTTTAGGGGAGTGTGGGTACTATGACACAGTGCAGAACTGTGTTGCAAAGTGTAGTTTCTTTTCCTTGGCTAAAGCCAGTTGCAGTTGGGTTTCTGTAATTGGCAGTTGCTCCTTGCTGCACTTTGGCTTCAAATCTTAAAAAAGAGCAGCTTTTCTATTTCCTAATTCGTATAGTGTCCCTAACACTCCAGAATTCACCAGTGGAATTTTTAAACTTTTGTGGAAGCAAAAGCAGCACGTACATGGGGAAGAAGAGTCTACAAAACCTAATCTAAGTACAGGAAGGTTAATATTGCATGTGGCTGAAGCAGCCTCGGCCAGGAAGTGCCAAACAGCTTCCTTTAAGCTGTCCCATTTGTTAAGGAGATTTGTCTCTTCTGCCTACATTATTTCAGAATCTGTGGCATCATTGTGTTTGTTCTCCACGGCCCTGTGTTTGCTCAGCATTGCCAACACCTGAGCACACGTGTTTGTTGCACATTTGCCATGGTGACACATGCAGCAGTTTGCTCTCACTGCCAAATTCCTCCTTAGTCATTTGCATATCCACTGTGGGGATAGGAATTGTAGTTCAGCACCCAAATCTGACATGCAAATTTTTGCAAATGTTTGTTTCTGAAAGTGTGAGACTTACTTTTTTGGTCTGGTTTTGCTACTGAGGTTTTTTAACCACTGCTTATCTGCTGGGAGAATAAAAGTTAAGAAATGTATTTAGAATCCTGACCCTGTGTTGTCTGAGCAGTTTTTCCTGCTGCCCTTTCCCTGCCAGTTCAAAGGGCCTCATCCTGGAGCTGGAACATGCACTGGTGGGTCTGAGCAGGGCGTGAAAGCACTCGGGGCTTGCTTTCTTCTTGGGAGGGTCTGTGTGAAAATCGAGCTTTTTTGTCACCCTTCTAGACCCCAGTGGCCTGAATTACTCTTTAGTTACCCACCAGCCCTGCTGGCTTTCTCAGCTTGAGCCCCTAAGCCCTGGAGTTGGGAGGAAGGCCCCTGGGAGCATCTCCTGTCACCGGCGGGGGTACATGGGTGGAGCTGCTGTTACACGGGGGTTAGCGCTGTGCCTGGGCCACGCTGCAGTCCCAAATCCCGCTGATCCCAGTGGTTTTCCCGGTGGGATCGCGGGGGTTCCGCGGGACCAGCCCCGCACCTGCCGCCAGGTACGCTGGGCGCTGCTGCCCCCTGGCGGCCGCCGGCGGCACCGCGCCCGCTCCTCAGGACATCCCACAGGGATTCCACAGGGAATCGAGCAATTAACTGCTGGAGCTGGAGCGGTCATCCAAAATGAAGACATTTTGGATGGTTTAATTTAAAAGCAGCTATTGCAAAATTGAAGAAAATATTACACTTGTCTGAACTTGGAATTAAGTGCGTGTTCTGAGAGAACAAAGCTGCCTGACTTCCTTATTCTAGAGCAAAAAGAAGTTTTTACCTTAGTGACCCATTCTCATGTTCATTTATTAATACATTGGCTTTCCTGTCAGTCGTTTCACAGTTTGGAGTTCTTCACTTATTATGCTTAGAAAAGAAAAATTATCTGTCTCTGTTGGCTTGCTTTGCAGTTACTTTAGATAATTTCCTATTTATCAGACCAGTATAAAACTCTAATTCTCTTTGTCCAAGCAGTAACTGCCCCATCCTAACTTTGTTTCATCTGCAAATCTGTGCAAGAGAAAACTTGATTTTTTTTTAATGCTCTTAACTACGGAACCCCCCAAAGTTGAACATAGACATTGGTGACTGCAGAGCCCTGCGGTGCTGCTGGACTGTGAGCTCTGGCTGGTCCTCCTGGCCCAGGAGCTATGCCTGGAAGGGGCAGGGGAACCCAGAGCTCAGCCTCCAACAGCTCACACAAGTTATTCCTCCACCTCTTCCAGCCCATCCCATTCTCCAAACCAACAGGTCTCACTCCACTACTCCAGAGAACAGCAAACTCACTCTGCTGTGTGGTCCCTGCCAGCTCGCAGGCCTGCTCTGTGCCTCAGTTTCCTCACTAGCCCAGATGCCCTTTGCAGAGCCACCCAGCTTGGTTTTGGGGGCTGCTAAAGCCACATCAGACTGGCCAGACTGACAGCAGCCCCTGTGCCAGGCAGGGATGGGGTGGCCCTGCCTTCCCCCACTCCATGTCCCTCATCAGGGGGACACCCTGTGCCAGCTGCCACGCACAGCCGGCCCACACGGGGCCAGGGAGAGCTCCTGGGGCTCACTCAGGCACAGCAGGGCCTGCGATGGACTCCTGTGTGTCCCCTGCAAACACCCCCCCGAGCAGCCTGGCTGGGGGCACCCTGCCCCCCAAGACAGCTGCGGGACAGTCACAGTGGGCATTGCCACAGGGTCTGGTTTGTGTTCCACCTGCCCGGGTCTGAGCTCCCTGCTACTTGTGACTCCCCCACCCAACGCGAGCGAACCCGCCCGGCTCTCCCTTGCCTCCCTTTCATCCCGGTGAAGACACTTTTTTTATCTCAACCACAGCAAGAGATGCTCATTTATTTTAAACACTAAAGCACCGGTGGGCTCTTGAGCCCAGCCCTAAAGCTGCCATGAACAACAGTCCTTACCTGCTCTTCAGGAGCTCAGCCTTTGGGAAGCCAGGGCAGGGCTCCAAGCTGTGCTGGGGTTAAACACTCTTCACCTTTTCCCCCATGGCTGTGCAGCCCCCCAGATGAGGTCACCCACCTGAGAGGAGGTTTGGACCTGTGGGGCTGTGTTTGAAGATCAGTGGCACAGGCTGAGGCTGCCCAGGTTTCGGGAAGAGTGGGTGACAGCACAGGGCCACAGGCACCATTGCCTTTGTGCAACAGCTAGTTTTGGAGGTACAGAAGGGTTGGATGCAAGGGGTCACTGGCATTATTGAGGGCATTATTATAGGACCTTCATAAGGCACTCCCACTTCAGATTTGAAAAGGAGATGGATAAGCTTTGTGGGCCCTACCAGAACAGGGAGCTGCTGAGGAGGCTGGTCCTCCTCCCAGCGCTGCCCCTGGACTACACCAAGGTAACGGACAAGAGCCCCAGCTGGAGGGGTTTATACATTCAATTAACCACCCCAGCCAGAAGAAATTAAATCATCTGAGGCAAAGAAACTGAAGGAATGGGGGGTGGGAGAAGTTATTTAAAAAGCAACTGCACTAAAATATCACTACATTTACAGAACTTAGAGTTAAGGCTTCATTTTTCCTCAAACTACACATTAATGTCCATGGTTTAGAACCATTGGAAGAAATTTCAGCTGCTATGTCAACCACTGATTTTCACATTCATTTATAGTTTTGCTGACTTTCCTTATCTGTCACCTTATTCCCCTTTTTTTCCTTTCTAGGACACACTGTTTTCCTGCCTCCTTGGAGTGTGTTGCTGTGCCCTCAGACCCCCAAGTGAGTGGGAAACAGTGCCTGTAGTGCAGCCCCCACACACCAAACCCACCCCAAGGCAGCCCTGGCTCCTTCCCTGCATCAGGACCAGGCTCTCACCGAGCAGCAACACAGCACTGCAGCCCCCAGACCCCTTCCCACCCACTTCAGCAGCACCAAATCCAAAGAAATTGGTTCTCACAGCCAGGAACCCCCTCCCAAACCCTGCCCAACCGAGCAGCTGGTGCAGATCCTACCTCAACCTCGAGGGCGAAGCCTCCATCCTCCTTGCAGGCTCAACCCCCCACCAGCCACCACAGGCGCTGCCCTGGGAGGGAGGGAGGGGCTTGTCTCTAGTGCTCAGGTAAGTAGTTGGTGGCAGCTGTCGGCCCCATTCCTAGGTGGTTAAACACCCACAGCTGTGCCCTGCCCCGGGGGTTTGGTCCAGTCCAGCACAGAAGGAGTACCCGGACCTGCTGCTCGGCCTGGCCACAGCGCGGGGAGCTCATTAAACTGGTTGGGGTTTGCTGGATGGTTGCAGTGTCTCTGCCCTTTCCGTCAGCAGGAGTGTCCGGGAATGGAGATTAAATCACTCCCATCATTAGTGCTCTCAGTGTTGGGCATTGTTCTCATAGCGAGCTGAACATGCAGACACTGCTCTGGGGGTTTCCGGGAGTAATAAAGGACCTGAGAGGATTTGAGGATTTTTTTTTTTCCTGTCTGCTTTAGGTAGTCTCTGAACCCCAGTATTTTTAACCAGCGGAGGTAGCTGGACCTGCCCTGTCCCTGAGCCCAGCACAGTCCCCGGCCTGGCTGGGTCAGTCTTTGGTCCTTGTCCCTCCCGGGTGGCCACGCCGCGAGAGCCCCCAGGAGGTGGCAGCAGCCCTTCGTGCTCGTTTCCTGCGGTGGGAAATCAGCCCTCGATCCTTCTCTGGAGGCTCCTCTCGGTGGGCAGCAGCAGACACAGCCGGGAATGGCCGAGGGGCAGCCCGAGGGCACAGCCCAGCCCTGGTGCCCGGGGGTGCAGCGGGTCCTGCTGCTGCCGGACACGCCGTCGCTGCGTCCCTCGCCAGGAGGAAGGCTCGGCTGACGGGCAGGGGGAGGTTTCTTTGCCCCGTGCCCTGTCCCTGTGATCATTCGCATGTGGCTCCAAGCCCTCCCAGGCTCCAGCCCTGGCCGCTCTCTGCAGCTGCCGAGGCAGCAATGCCCTATCCCCGTCTCCATCCCCGTCTCCATCCCTGTCCCCATCCCTGTTCCCATCCATCCCAGAGCGAGGCTGCCAACACAGAGCTGAACGGAGCCAAATGCCAGTTTTGCATGAATGAATTTACTTTAGAAATGGACAACTTCTGGAACAAGGTGACTGGTCACACGGACACCACGGGATCCCCTCGTGTGACAGAACGCCTGGGATGGGGCAGGGGAGCTGCTGGGGGGCCTCTTATGGGGGTGGCTTTGCATCAGGTCCTTGGCACGGCTTCTTGGTCCCTTTTGTCCCAGCCCCTCCTCGTGGGTGTGCTGCCCACACTGATCTCCAGGGGCCGACTCAATCCTGCAGGATGCTGTTGCCCTGGCAGCTGCTGCTCCGTTGTTCCTGTGCCAGGGACACCTGTGCCACAGCGCCGTCTCCAGGATGTTGCTCAGCCACAGATTTGTCATTCCCTGCCTGGAGATCACAACCTGGGACTGCCATTAGTCACTTCAGGATTATTGTAACCCCCAATCCTTGCTCTAAACACACAACAGTGGTGGGTTTCATTCAAATGGAGGGGTAGCACAGCTGGCACAGAGAGCAGTCCCTGAGAGCTATAGGGAGGTGCTTCATAATCCCAAGTGAGGTAGCTGTGTGACACAGTCCTGCTCCCCAGCAGGAGAGGATGTGGCTGTGGGGGCTGTAGGAGCCAGCACTGAAAGTAGATGCCCCTCAGGGCCTCCTGACCCCTAGCCTGCCCTGCCAGGCACAGTTTTTAAGATAACCAAGTGCCTACTTGGTCATCAGAGCACCAGGATGGAAAAACCAAGGCCAAGGGCCCAGAGAGGAAACAGCAGGAGAGACTACCCTGGGCTGCACCCTGGGCAGATCTCAGGCACTTGGGGTCTGCTTTTGTTCTTGTTCTTGCAAGTGCAAAGGCCAGGCTCAGAGCTGCAGGAGCCAAACCAGAGCAGGATGCAGGGCTGGTCTTACATGTTCACGTCACTTCATCTACAAAACATCTGGGGACCCGCTGGGTAAGTAGGTGAGAGGAATGTCATGTTTAGGTTTGCCCTGCGGTGCGCTGGCAGGACAGAGCCGGGCACAGCCGGGCTCAGAGCAGCTCTTTCACCAGGGCTGATGGCAGGGCTTCCCCCGCCACATTCACAGTGCCCAGGCCTGACCTCTTCCCTGTGACCAGCACCATCACCTGCACTGTCCTCCTCAGCCCCGGCTGGCAAGCAGCTCCGTCAGTCAGGATGGCCAGGGGACCACGCAGGGGGGAGCTGCCAGGTGCCTGGGGCGGGTTGAAGCACTTGGGGTAGTTACTGAAACACTCAAAAGTGTCATTGCAGTTCCTGCAAGCCCCAGCATGGTCACTGACCCCCGGGGGTGGGAAGGGCTGGAGCGCCGCATTGGGGCAGCTGCAGCACAGCAGGGTACGGAGGGCCTGGAGGAGAACCCTGTCCTTGGAGAGGAACTTGTGGAAGTTGGGCTTGAAGAGCAGGTACACCAGCGGGTTGTAGAGTGTCGAGGACTTGGCAAAGACGGCCGACAGCACAAAGGCCAGTGCTGGCACCTGGCTGGTGTCCCCGAGCAGTGCCCACAGGGCAACCACGGCATAGGGGGTCCAGGCAGCCAGAAACCCCAGGCACACGGCAACGCTCAGCTGGAAGAGAAGGAGATGGAGGTGGCGGTGCCAGGAGCCTCCCATGGCACACACAGGACACTGACACCCCTTCCAAAACTCAGCCATGGGCAGGTGGACCCCAAACAATCTTCACATTCCCTCAGACCTCTGGACCTATCACCCTGGAGCACTGTGATGTCAGACATCAGGGCAGCAACTCAGCACACCTCATGCATAAACCTGCTCTCATTTCAGGCAACCCACACCCCATCTCACCTGGGAAACTTGGGAATTGCCTCAGCCCTCCACAGCAGACACCTTGCTGAGACCAGCTCAGCATTGACCCCAGCAGGCCTTGGAAGCACTGAAAATCCCTCCAGCAATCTGTGTGCTGGCATGTGGGTTGACTGGGACACCTGGAAACAGGCTGTGCTCAGCCCCCTCCCCTGATCGGACACGGCTTGTCAGTCTTGCCAGGCTTGCAAGCTGTTTTCTTTCGTGCTGTGTTTTTTTTTAAAGGGTATTCTTTTTTTTTTTTTTTTGACATATCCTTGGTAAATTATAGTATTAGCTTGTATTCTGGGGAACAATGACTCATGCAAGCTCCTTTCTGATCTTTTCCAATGTAATTTTAAGTGAAAACTCCTCCACCTGATGGCTTCAAATGAGAAATATGTTATTACCCACACTGACACAAACACCTGGAGAATTCATCAGGAACAGCAGACACCCGTCAGGAGGGGCCCTGCTGCATTCATCTGCCCACAGGGCAGGGGGTTGGGGCACCCCGAGGCCCCCCAGCCCCCTGATCCCCCCTACCTTCAGGAGCAGGCTGTGCAGGCTGCGGGCTCTGCGCTGGGGGGACGTGTGCTGCTGGACGGCTCTCCGGGACACCCACACCGTCCACAGGATCAGCGAGTAGGAGGCGAGGATGAGGAGGCAGGGCAGGAGGTAGCAGAAGATGAAGAGGGCGAGGATGTAGAGCGTGGCCTCCCTGCTGGAGGTCTCCCAGGTGATGCAGCAGGCTGTCCCGTAGGGCTCGGGGCCGTAGCTGCCCCACTCGGCCAAGGGGGCCGTGGCGAAGGTCAGGGCGTAGACCCACACGCACAGGAGCAGCACCGCGGCGTGGCTGGGGGAGAACCTGTTCCCTGTGGCACAGGGACTGCAGTGAGCGAGGCTTCTCGTGGGTGAGGGTGGGTGGAGAGAGGGGACTGCAACCCTGAGCCCGGGACACGGGGCAGGAGCTGCTCAGGGCCACCCCACACCCTGCCACTGCCAGGACCTTTCCCTCCCTGCAGACTGAAACTCTGGCAGAGGTGGCTTTTTTTTCCTTTTTGTCCCCCCTGTCTCCCCCATCAAATCTCAAACTCTCCGATCTTCTAAAACTCACTATAAAGTGCTAATTCTTCAGCCATACGTAGAAGTAACATTTTTCTTTGAAACTAAGCAATTAAAAGCACATTTCGATTATGCACTTCCTCACAGGAGGTGGGCTGTGCTGTAGATAAACCCCCTGTGCCAGACTGCCCAGCACAGGCCAATTAAGAGCAGAAGCTGCTCAGGTAAAAGCCACCAGCACCTGGGCTGCCCTTCAATAGCCAGCTTTCATCTTTATCTTTCCTCCCACCTTTTTAGTCACCCTCTGAGCTGCTGTGCTGGCACATAACCAAGATGACTCTGCTCCAGCCGTGCCCTCAAGGCACTGAGAGCTGCTGGGGACAAAGCATGCTGGTGGCTGGCAGTGGCCACGAGCTCAGGACAGACTGGCAGTGAGTTGGGGGACAGGATGGACCCTGGGGTGCTGGGCTGCAAGTCAAACTAATACCTCTGATTTCCCATTTTATTTCTATTTTTGGTCTTTAATGCAAAGTGTATTCTGAAGATGCATGCTAGATGGAGGATTAGCAGCTGAGCTGAGGAAATTAAGAACCCCAAATTGGAGGAGGAGCTGTGTAGGGAATGAGTAAGGAACACCCCTGGGTCCCCTCACTTCCTCAGGTGCTCTCTGCAGTGCAAACATTCCCCTTAGCTCTGTGGAGGACATCCAGGGCTACAGGATGGGGCTACAGGCAGGAGCTACAGAACTGCAAACCCACCCTCCTGTATCAGTTATTTCAGTGAATTATATACATTTGGCTTATGGCTCTCCCACCAGGGACCAGGGAAAGCAGCTCTTGTTGCTCTGCCAGAATTTGTGGCTTCCCAGATGCAGAGTCTGCTCTGCTCTGAGCTTGTCTGAGATGGATGCTCAAAAACCTGCAACCTGCTCTAGTACAGCTGTGTGGATGTGGCACCCAGGGTCATGGTTTAGTGGTGGACTTGGCAGTGCTGGAGTAACAGCTGGGCTCTGTGATCTTAAAGAGTTTTTCCAACCTAAACTTGTTTCTGTGATTCTACAGTTCAGTGCATTGAATGGGAAGAGGTTGCCCCAAGGCAACATTTTTCCAGAAGAGGTGGATCTGACTCACTACAAAAAAAAAAAAGGGGGGCTCTGCTGACAGAGAGGGGTGTAGGAATGGATCAGGTAACGCATCCCAGCACTTACCATATGCTGGGTAACAGACCTTGAGGCAGCAAACCGTGCTGAGCACCGTCAGGCTGGCGAGGCTGCACAGCCCGAACAGGACCCCACAGAAGGCGTAGAGGGTGCAAACCGCCCGGTCGAACAGCCACCTGCCAGGAGAGCTGCAAGTGAACCCATCCTTCCCCCTGCCCAGGGCAGCTGGATGACAGCCCTGCCACAGGGGTCATCTCCACGGTCCCTGCTCTGCAGAGAGGCTGGGAATTTCCCAGCTGCTGGTCCCACAGGAGCAGCAAAGCTGGGCACATGTAGGGGGGCTCCAATGGGCTGCCCGGGTACCAGCACCTGACCGAGAAAACATGGGCATGATCTCACTGCTAATTTGTTCTCTGAGCATCCCAATGACAAGCACAGATGGAGCCACAGGTGCAGGAGCTGCCCTGCTCCACGCTGGCACACACCACTGCAGTGTCTGTGCCACACGGTAACAGCTTGGAGACAGACCCTCCACCAGCCCCCTTTTACAGCAGGTCTGTGTGAGGAACCAGAAGGACAGGGAGCAGCAAAGCACCCGTGGTGGGATGGATGATTGGGAGCTACACATTGCCCCAGTGCCACCAGGCTGAGGCCTGGGCCCCCCTTCACACCCTGTGAGGGATCTCCCCACTTCCAGACAAGGTTTGCAAACTGCCCCCTGCCGCTTCCATGAGGTACCTGTGGGCAAAGAAGGAGGAGGTGGCCAAGGGGAAGAGCGTCACCGTCATGCTCAGGTCACTGATGGCCAGGTTGACGATGAAGAACTCGGCAGGTTTCAGCAGGGACCTCTTCTGATAGGCCACCAGCAGCAGCAGCGAGTTCCCAGAGAAGGACATGATGCCTGTGGAGAAGGCAGAGGAACAGTGCTGTGTGTGACAGAGCCAGGAAGGGGAAAGGGAGCATCTCGAGACGTTTGGAAGCAAATACCAGAGAAGTTCACAGAGCCTGGAAAGGGCTCCAGGCTTCTCTCTCTGGACCCTGGGCTGAACAGGGGAGCCCACGGGACCCGCAGAGCTCTGTGAGCACATCTGGAGCTGCTTTGCATTGGATCTGATCCCTTCCCCTTCCTGAGATCCTACAGAGGCGTTTGGTAGGAGGGTAGTGATGGGATGAGACTGCAATGGGCTCTGGGTGCAGGATCTGGCCAAAGTCACTTCTTCCAGCTGGAAGGAGCAAGGGGGGCACTTCCTTGCAGCTAGATAAATAACAGGGGCTTTGTGCAGTTGTCCTCTGATGTGAGGCCAAGGAACTGGGCCCCTTCCCCTTTGTAATTTCTTCCTGGCAATGTCACTCCTGTGACTCTGTGCTGTCCAATATCATGGTAACAAAACAAACAAGAAGAAAGGAACTATGAAGATCAAGGAAAATCCAGACTAAACAAAAGAAGGCTCTCTGTTTGCTATTAGTGTATTTAAATCAACAGTGGTGATTAAAGTTTTATAACAAGGGCTTTCTCTTTTTTATTACGTAATTGTGCTTTCATGGAAAAGAGGTTTCAGTGTCCTCAGAAGGGGAATCTTTGCTGCTCTTGAGCCATTTTGGGCAGGATAAGAGTTTCTCCCTAATGGATTAGGCTGTAAATTAAATCCCATGGTAAGAACCAGCTTCCAAAGCTGCTGAACGGCCAACACTAAAGTTCCCCTCAGGAACAGGATTCTCACATGGGACCTTGCCAAATACAGAGCTTTGGAGGCTTTGGAGTTGCTGGAAGGCAGAATGCTGAGATGTTTGTCCTTCTTCCCAGACTCACAAGGCATTTTTCCCACAGAGTGAGTCTCACATCAGTGGTAAGTACATTTTATCAGCTGTAGGACCGCTGTCAGTCCAGTGATGTGAACCTCCCTTGGGTTCCCTATCCTCACAGAAATAAAAAACCTCTTCTAGCATTTGGGAGAAAACTTGCTCAGGGCTTAGAAGACTTGGGAGGCTTTTCTTTGCCCCATCATTCACTTCTGGCCCACACTAACCAGGTCTGGGCCACCTCAGAGCAAGGCACAGCCCCTCAGTTTTGCCTTCTGGCTTTTTAGTGCCACTAACTCCAAATCACTGAACCTTCACCACCAGCTTCTGCTGAGAACAAGGGCCAGCTTGAGGCCCAAATCCCCTTCAACAAACATGAAGCTGGTGATGCCAACAGAGTCCCTGCCCATCTCACAGTGGGTAGCTGTGGTAGGAGTTACAGCACATTCCTCAAAAGTGTGCAGGCAGGCAGGCAGCACCTGGGCTGCCTGCAGCAGGGACACAGGGATAAGAGGCCTTTCCTTACCAAAGACTAAATAGAGTGAGCCAAAAATCAGATCTTCTCTCTCTGATAAGGTGGAGGTGAACACCGAGATGTTGGACACATTTCCCATCTGCAAAGCAAGATACACATAAAAGTGAGAGTGAATTCTGGCAAATGAAGGAGTGCCCAGCTCCCCTGGTTTCTGGGAGGACAGCTCTTGGCCAGCTGTGTGGAACCTCAGCCGACTGCCTGCAGCACCAACCATGTGGAAAGGGAAGGAGGGAGGAGGTTTTGCTACTTATTCATCAGCTTCTAAGTTTCTCTTCAAAATTCTTTGAGAAAGTGGCTCTTTCTTTCCCCTCAACCACAAGAAGATAAAAATGGTGCAGAGCTCCCACAGGCACATTTTGGATGTGTGCACTGATATACCAGCCTGTGCCTTTGGGATAAACACACACATTTGGGCACTTACAGCTCTGTTTGAGCCACTTGTTGCTCTGCCCATCCCTGTTGCAACAGACTGCAAGGAAGGGACTGCAGGTCCTGGTGATGATAGCCCTGCAATGGTGTAAGTTGGGTGAGACCCAGCTGAGGGGTCAGAGGGTTGCAGAGATGTCCCAGTCTCCGGGGTGGCCCCCGGGGAGCCACTTGCCCTGGGAGCAAGGTTGGTGCAGAGGAGAGTGAATCCAGCAGGAAAGGAGGAGGTGGAGGGGCTGGAGGTTGCACCCCCCATGTATGGTGGGGGGCAGGAGGGCGTAGTCCCAGTGGTGAAAGGGGGCTGCTGGGTTCATCTCTTCCGCAGAGCACCCTGGATGCTCAGTGCTGCACAGCCCAGTGGAAATAACCTCATTTCCTCTCCTCTGCTGTTCAGAGGGCAAGGATTGTCCACATACAGGGACAGGTGATTTATATCTCCCTGCACAAACCAGGTGACTCTGGCCCTGAGAACGATGTCCTTCATTAACCTAATCAGAAACAACCTTCATTGAGGGCTGGGCAAACCACTCCTGAAATTCTCATAATGCACAGTTCTCCCCTAGGCCACATTTCATCTTCCTCAAGAGCCCTTGGAAGCATCTGAGCTGAACACAGCACATGCACACGATCCCTCTGAGAGGCTCTAGCAAAGCATCCATTATAAACATGGAGCCAGGGAGAAAGGAGGGACTGTGGTCACACAGCTGCACTGGGGACAAGACAGGGCAAGGCCCACCATGAGCAGTCTGGAAGGAACTGTTCCTGCTCCTCAGCATGCAGGCACACACGCAGCAAGGGAGAGAACTGGCCAAGACTGAAGGTCTTTATTTCCTTCAGATCCCTGCCAGGTCTCCATCCTGCAATACATCAGGGGAGCTGCAAGTGTCCTGTGAGATCAAGCTGGCAAAAAGGAACAATAATCTGCAGGAGAGGAGCTTCTATTTCTGACATTACTTGGGATAGGCTTTATTTTTATGGTTGTGCTTGAGCTACTTGTAAAGCACACATCGCTCCCTGTAAGACAGAACTGATAAAAATGCACCTCTTGCACTGATTGATGTGCTGATGTCATTGACACACAGACAATAAATGAGGTTTATAGAAACATGGAGAGCTATCACTTTTGTGCCTGAAAGTAAATCATAAACTGGATTCTGTAAACTTGCCTTTGCAGCAGACAGGCAAGTGAAGCTGGAATCAGCACAGAAACTAGTGAAAAATCTCAGACTTTCCTCTGCTGCTTTCACTGGGGGCTTGTAAAGCCTTCCACCCATCCCCACCCACAAAGGTGGTGCACTTGTCTGAGCTCCTTTGTCGGGGGAAGGGTGTGTTGGAACCTCTTCTCACCTGGCCCCAGGAGGTGGTTACACGGTCTTTTTCCTTGTGGAAGCAAGACAGTGAGTAGCCTGCTTCCCTGGCAATTCACAAACCTGTTCTGGTTGTTCTTGCCTGCTGGAAACCTGCCCAAGGGTCCCCCTCCCGCCGAGGTGCTCCCTCAGGTGAGCACGTGATGGGGGAAGCTTGCACAGGCCTCCCTCTCGGCCGTCACCTTCAGCGGATGGAGAGTGACAAGCTGCAGAAATATCAGTGCAGGTATTAAACACATTCACAATAATTTCTGACAGAAACAGCTACAGGAGTTTCCTTCCAACTCAGAAACATTTCGAACACATGACTGTGCTCAGTCAAGATGGATCTGCGGCTCCTCGGGGAGCGATTCAGCTGAGACTGTCTCCTCAGGGTAGCCAGCACAGCACAGCACAGCCCTTCAACATCAAACTGCTTGGCCACGTAGTCTCTGGGCATACAGAGCTGCTGCTGAATTTGATTTAAGCTCCGTTGCTCAGACTCTGTTCTGAGAAGAGACAGACTATGAAAGCTCCTTTCCCCTCAATTTAATCAGACTTCAAAATGAGATGAAGTTTTCCAAGCAGCTGCTGCCACAGGTACATTACCAGGAAACCCTTGTATTCTGCATCCCAGCCCTTACTCTTGTGTTCACAGGAAGAATCAAATCTAAACCTAAAGTTACATCCCATGTCTGTGTCTGGCTCCAGGGAGGGCACTGGCATGGCTATACTGTCCTGATCACTTTGTCTACATGAAAGATCACAGAGTTTATTTCATGTGATTGTTGGGTTTGCCCATTTCCCCTTCAGACTTGGACTGTTGCTTTTCTTCAGCCAACATGCCACAAAGCCATGCCTGCCTTGGAGAGGAGAAGGAGGAAATCTCATGATCCTGGAAACCGAGCTGACCTCCAGACTCCTTTGATAGTAAACGGCAGGAATCAATTTCTGCAATTCCTAGCGCAGGGAAAGCTCAAACATTGCTGCCTGCCTAGCAAATAGTGCAGGGCTTAAAAAGTCACAGAAGAGCAAAAGCACACAAATGATCTGAAGGACAGGCAGCCCTCGCACCCCTACCCAAAATCAAAGAGTTCTCCTCTGCCAGGGCTGCACATCCCCGCTGATTACAGACAGTAAAATCTGCTTTCTGCCTCAGTTCCCCACCCGGCACTCCTGCAAGGTCCTTTGAGGGGGTGCAACCCCATTCACACCCCAAGCGTGTCTCTCACTCACACACACCGTGCCCGGGGCGGCCCCAGTGGGGAGCAGCCTCGCACCCCGGGCTGCCCCTGCCGGTCCCGGGACACCCCCGGGAGCGTCCCCGCGGCATCCCGGCTCATCCACGGCCGGCGGGGCCGGGCTCCCTGCCCTGCTGCAGCCAGGGACACCCGGAGCAGCCGCGGGACTGAGTCCTCCCCGCGCCCGGCGGTGCTCAGGGCACCCGTGTCCCCCCGGGGCAGCGGCTCCCCCACGACCGGGCCCCTCTCACCCCTCCTGGAGGAGCCCCCGGCGCCGCCCGCTCCGCTCCCCGCCGACAGGAACTTACCGGGGCGGCGGGGGATCCGCCACAGCGCTCAGCACCGCCGGGACGGACAGCTCCGCGTTCTGTCTGTCCCTCCGGCAGGATGCTCTGTCCTTCCCGCACGGTGCCCGGTCCCGCCCCGTCCGCGGCGCTGTGCAGGATGAGGGACACCGTCCCCGCAGCCGGGACGGCCCCGGCGCTGCAGCTCAGCCCGGGCACCCCCTTCCCCTGCACCCCGTCCCGCCAGCCCCCAGCCCAGCCCAGCTCGCACTCACCGCCTTCGGAGCCGCGATTTTCACAGCAAAAGAAACTGAGGCATGAAACTGGGGATCGTAGTTTAAAGCAGCACTCCATGGCCTCAGCATCCCCAGGCTCGCTCTTCCCTCCCTTCGGCCGCCCCCTCTCCTCCCCTCCGAGGGAGGCAGGCTGGTAAATCACTCACCTGTCCCTGAAGATCTGGCTGGACACCGGGCAGGACCCCACAGTGCCCTGTGCGGCGCTCCAAGGACATGCTCGGAGTGACAGGGAACACAAGGAGGGGGGGGATCACTGCACTGAGTCTGTCGCCAGTTTGAGCTGGGTATTGTTTTCCACCCAAAGCATTTCATCTGTTTCTTCTTGGCAAAACGCAAGTCATGACCATCACTCAAATGAGCATTTTGTTAATTCCCTCCACACCAGGAGCTTTCCCCTGGTTCCCAGTTAGAAATGGGAATGGCATCAAAAATCCTAATATTCATTTTTAGAGCTCCAAATAGTGTCAGGACTGCTGGTCATCTTGGATTCAGGTGCCTAAATTTACTTCAGAAAGGAACCCCAAAGCTGGAGAAATTCACAGCAACAGCCTTATGTCCTCTATGTGCTTTGGAAAGAGGCTTCATGAGAAACATTTATAGACTCACCACCTATGTAAATAGATACATACTGAGATTGTCATAAACTGAAAGTTGTTGTTTGTGTTCCAGAAATACAAAAGGCCCTGTTGTACAGCCCCCACACAGGGCCAGAGTTAACCCAAAAAGCTCAACATCCATCAAGGAATGTGCCCATTTTCCTTCTTTCACCTGGAATGGACCTGAGGGACAACGTTCATGACACCCCAAGGGACAGAGAGTCCTTGGCAGCATCATAAGCTCAAAGAGCAGCAGCAACACTTTGTTGCCAAGAGTTACTAAACTTCACGGGCATGTTTGCACAACTACATTATTTCTTTAGCATAGTTTCCTCTGGACACTGACCTCCATGTCAGTCTGTCTTTCCTCAGCAACACTGAGGAACAGTCCCCAGCAGCATTTCATTTGTCAGCCAATCTCATCCAGGTTTGGAAGAGGGACTGAAGTCTTTCATATAATTTAGTTCCTACTTGGTTTGTGCAGTGAGGAAAGACTCAAAGGAGCTGGATGAGAAGGTGAGAAAGCTCAGTGGAGACGCCACGGAGGAGGCACAAACCTGGGTTTGCTGCCTCCCTTCTTGTCTGCAAGAGACTTCTCAGCAGAGATGGAGGAGCCAGGTGACGAGAGGTGACAGAACAGAAAAACCAAACCTGTCCCAAAGAACACAGTAAGTCATGCTATAGCCAAAGGGCAACCCAGCTCACATCCTAAAGCCTTCAGCCAGCTCTGCCCACAGTGACAAAGCCTCAGGGAGCTGCCTGGCTGTGCAGCTGCACCAATGGTACTTTATATTCAGTGCTGGATGCTCAGGCTTTCCCTCTCAGGGCAGGTGGCCGTTTCTTCCACACACTCTCCTGCTCCCCAGCTGCTCCGTGAGGATGTGGGTATCACTTTAGCACCAGGTGAAGAAGGGACAGTGCAGCCCAGCTGCTCCCTGTTGGAGGTGCTTCACAGTGTCCTTGCCCACCCTCAGCTTAGCATTTCTGAACTCCAGATGGTGGGAAGTAACCTGAAACTCATATCCCTCTGCCTTTGAGAAACCACCAGCTCAGCACCAGACACAGGACCCTTTCCTGGGAGCACACCACTAAGATGCTGGCAGCACATCTCTGGCAGTGTCAGAGATAAGGAGGAGATGAGACTTTGAGAACCACTAGTCTGGCTGAGTTTAGACCTCCTGCCCTGTGGTTCTGCCCCTGTGCTGGAAGGCACTGACTGCAAGTATTTGTATGTGACCCAGTGCAGCCAGTAATTAACTTCCATAACTGTGCATCTAACTCATATGAGCAAATATCACCACCTTTTCCACACAAAACGGGCACTGACACACAAATGCTTGTGGAGGTGGGTGTTTGCAGTTCATTTATGTGTGTAATAACTGCACATGGAAAGCAGACACACAGCGATGCCTCTGTCCTGTGTATCCCCCCTGGCCCCAACACTGCCCTGCAGTGATGTCTGCTGAGAGCCCTCCCCTCACTGCAGCACGTGCTCGGGGACAGTGAGCAGGGAAAGCTGATGGTAAGAGGACAAGGACGATATCTGGCCACTTTTTTTTGTGCTGCTGGTGAAATGAAAAGCATTCCTGGGGTACCAAAGGGACACAGCAGAGCACCTGTTCTCTGAGATAAAGGAGGGGCGGTGCTGGGATAGCAAGCCAGCTAATCAGATCTGTAAAAACATAACTTAGATACTCATAAGACAAGCAGATGTCAGCTGGGGATAGGGAATATCCTGGGAAAACACTGGGAGTTCCCCAATACCAGGAGATTAAAATTATTCAAAGGGGGAAAAAAAATAAAAGGAAGACATAAGAAATAAGCAGATTGGTGTGGTGGAGAGTTAATTCCCATGCTCAGTGTGCCCTGGAACAGGTATATGAGAGACCATCCAGCTACAGCAGCATAAGAAGAAAATTCCAGCACAACATATAAGATATTCTAATTGCTACATCTAATTATGAGGAAATCACCATGAAAACATTATCTGTCAAACAGAGCATAAACATGTAATTGACAATCACACTGAGATCTGTCATCCATTTTCAGAGGCTGCTGCTGTGGATACAAAGGCAGTACTTGTATCCATGAAGTAGAAGAGTTCTGGACCCATTGTGAAGTCCTATTAATCTGCTAAGTCTTTTAATATTTACAGAAACCTCATCCAAAAATGAAATCTTTGTCAAGTATATTTTCTCAAACTGAAGACAGGCATGAGTCTGCATTATCCAGCTGGATTTGGTAAGGCAGCTGGAACAGATGTTTATAGCACTGCTTTGTGAAATGTCTGCTACTAATCTAACTATATAAAAAAAAATAAATCTTTAATTAGCCATTAATTTTCTCAATAACTCAAAATTCTAGCCTGAGAGTTCTAAAGCTTCCAGCATTAACACTCTCAGTTTCCTTGGTTGCCTCTGCTTGCCTCGATTTCCCTCACAGGAGAAAGCAGATCGCAGGGATGTTATGAGGCACAACTTAACTTTCCAAAAATGTATTGACATCACTAGGTAGAGATCTGTTCTGAATGCTTCATTCTTATTTATCACAGTCTGAACAAAAAAATCAGTCAGCAACACTACAAGTGCAAACATAACCATTAGAGGAGCTTGCAAGAGAAGAGATGTTCAGTTTTTTCATTAAGGAGCAGTGACAGACACAGACTGGGAACATGTTCCATGGCAGGAACATGGAGCCCAGCTGCAGCCCAAAGGGTCACAGTCATTTTGGATGCAAATGACAGAGTAGAAACACGAATCAGTGACAGCACAGGTGTGCAGAGATTTGGAAGCACATTGCTCAGTGTCCTGCAGAGAGAATGGGAATACTTTTCTCTCTTGCACTCCTAGTTTGCTCCTGATAAATAAAGCAGCATGGACTGTAAATTGCTCTCATCAATAATCAAGCCAGGAGAGGCAAAAATAAAGTGACAGGGAGCAAGGAGCCAGGGCTCAAGTGGCAAAACAGCTCTGAGGATATTGTGTTTAAAAGACATGCTATCAGAACTATTCATGAGAAAGAGAAAGGCTTTAATAATCACTTTGAGCTGGTCAGGGAGGATGGAGGCTCCGGTGACAGCCTTGTCCTTCATGCTGTTTCAGACCTGTGTCCTTACCGTCATCTCCCAGGCAGGTGAGCAGCAGGGTGATGGGATGGAGGGAAGGAATTAGAGCTGTTAAGCCCCACAGTCACTCACCTGGGAAGCAGGAGGTTTGGGGAGCAGCATGAGGGGCCAGAGGAAGTGCCCTGGCAGGCCATGTCAGCAGGAGATGGAAATTCAAGCTCCTGTGCAAAAGGGGAGAATCATGAATCTGAGAGGGACTATGAATAGCCCAGCCCCATGAAAGGGTCCCATCAGCACAGGAACATGAGCCAGCTGTGCTGCCCGAGCCAAGGCTGCTGTGCCCAGCATTGTCCAGGAGCTGAAAGGAGCCTCAGCCTTCAGCCAAATGAGACATTAGCCCGTGGATGTATTCACACCGAGCACAGAGACAACTGGGAGGGAGCTGTCTCAATACTCGCCGGGGTTAATGACTCAGAGACCTGTCCACACAGCTGTGTCTGGTACTGAGGGTATCTGCAGGAGCAGAAGGCTCAGTGCCAGATGCAAACACTATCTCCACCCTGCAGGCCAGTGTTAGTGGCCAGAGGGAGGGGAGATCCCTAAGAAACAGCTCTGTTTTAAACACGATGGGCAGCAACAAAACTGCCACATGTGGGGTAGAAAGGCCTGACGTGCAGGTGGGAGTGCTCACCCACCTGGCCAGTCACAAACACAGCACGGCCCAGAGTCAAACCAAAGGGTGGATCCTGCACCACATCCTCGCTAGGGGGTTCACTTCTGCTCCTTTGAAGTTCTCCCTGCATGGCCACCAGCACAACTACAGCCCAAACCTGCTGGAACTAGCTGAGAGGCTCTGAGTGGGATCCTTAGGACTCATTCCTTTGTCAGCACTTTGTATGTGCAGAGAAGGCCATGTGAGACCAAATAAACCATCCTAAACAATCATTCACCTACTCACAGACTGTTCCTGTGGTGCAACCAAAGTGAATGTCTGTACTCACCAAACACAAAGTGTGGAACTGAAGAGAGGGCTTTGGATGCTGCTCAAGTGGCTGGTTTATGCCCCTTACAGAGAGGTCCAGAGGGACTAAACAAAGCAGATACTTTGTAAGTCACTTCCCAGCTCCGCTGCCATGCATGAGCAGGGTGTCTTAATGAAGCATTATTGTCCCCACTTGGCAGAAAACCTGTGAAGACCAGTTTGAGAGGTCTCCAAGTCAGCCAGCTGCAGCTAAAGCATTGCATAGTACCACACTTGGCTTCCACTCAGACCACAAGAGCATTTAATTTTAGAGAGCAAACAGACAGCATAGACTAAAAGCACTGATTTGAATTGCATTCATAAAGCAGACAGCATCCTAAGCTTTAGAACACACAGAGCTCAACACAATCAGTGAGGTCACAAATGTTTCTCTAAAAGCTGCTCCTAATATTTGGCCTTAACAACAGCAGATTGAAAGATGTGCTTGGTCAGATTTATAAGACACACACAAAAAAAATCACCATAAACGGGCACAGAAGAAAATTCTGAAACAAAATTGCCTGAATGTAGAGTGAGGTTCTCTATAAAGCCTCATCCGCCCTCTCTCTCTCCCCTCTGGAGCAGCGATGTACCAAAGCAGTCACAGTGTATCACACTAATGAAATTAATCTGGAAAGCATCACTTCCAGTTCTGTTGTGCTCGTTTTCATGAATCATGTCATCTCATTGGGCCCCTGTCTCTCACCTGCAAACAGCATTAGTGGTATTTGTCTCGCACACAGTGTGGTATGAGGTTCTGCTCATTACCTGTCTGTGCATGGCTCTGCAATCTGCATACAACGAGTTCTTCAGCATGCCAGTCACATTTTCTCCTTTGGTATCTCCCAGGCACATTTTGTACCCACTAATCCTACCCATCACTCTGTTGTGCCTCACTGTCAAGTGACTCACAGATGTCTGTGCCCATGGCTTCCTGCGTCTGACCTTAAAGGGAGGGGAGAAACCCCACCACATTTCTCTGACAAGATTTAGCCCCACTAGCTGATTTTTATCGACTCACATTTCTCCCACTGCTTTGTGTTCTCATCTGATTTTTATCATCACCAGATTCTCACCTAGCCCAGCTGAGGTCACACACACCGGCCTATAATTTCCTGAGCACTCCTGTGCTGAAGAGGCAGCTCAGCATCTTTGCAAATGGGTCAGGGACGGATCTGAAGGGTAATATTTAGTGAGAAACAATGCTAGGTGATGGCATTCATGTAAGGCAGATCTAAGCTACAAGCCACACATGCTGTTGCCCAGCTTCCTACCATCTGTACACCAAACTTTCAGCTTTATGTTCAATAGACATTAATCCCATGCTTGTATACTTAGATGTAGGCATGAGGTAACACATACATTGCTCTTGAGATGCATTCTCCCCGCCTCACAATTTGTGCTTGTGACTGTAATGGAAATATATATCAAAAGATATGTTTCTGTTCTTGTATTTGGCTTTTCAGTGCCACCCACAATTCCCATTGCCTGCATATTCTGGCTTCCCACATCCCACTTTTCCGCTGTGCTTTGAACGCTGCCTGTTACTTAAAGTCCAGCTGGCCAGAGTTTAACCCTTAACTTTCAGGGTCATCTCCCAGGCTCTCTCTCCACGTCAGCCCTGCTCAGCTGCACTGCCTGACAGGATACTGCAAAGTATCCTTGGGAGCACTGTGGGGGCTGGATCCCACCCAGGGTCAGCACACAGGGAGGAAACAGCCACTCAGCAACCAGGGTGCTCCCTCTCCACCCTCCCCTGCCATGAAGAGCATCTCACCTCCTGCCATGGTTTCACAGCAAAGTTCAGGGAAGAGACTGAAGCAGAGAGGAGCAGGGAAATGTGTGGAATAACAAGCTGATGGTCCTCAAGCAGGCTCTGATGCTGGGAGTCAAGGGCTGGCCTTGTGGTGGAAGCCCAGCTAAAAGCCTGGGAAGCAGAGGGCGCAAACCCCAAACAGAAGCAGGTTGCACTCAGAGCAGCTGAGAGCCACCCACAGAGACAGCAGTTATCCCAGCCACAGTGGGATACCTGCCTTCAAACATCACTACAGAGAAATCTCCTCCTGCTCACGGCTCTCCCACAGCCACGATAAGGGCTGGGTGGTGTGATTAGTGCAAAGGTTCCGTGTGCTTCCTGGAGTTATCGCAGAGGGAACAGATGGCTGAGATCAGAGAGCACTTTAGTTCAGCCAGTTGGAGCTGAACATAGCACAGCCTTCGACTGTGGTGTCTCCTTTATGCCCACTTTTCCCAACAAACCCAAAAAGAATAGCTCACCTTTAGGCTCCCATCACACACACTGGACGCATTAGACCAGTATAAATATAATTTTGTGCAAAATCTCTGCAAGTGAACAAGCAGATCCATTAACATCCACCCCAGCTCACATGAGCACTGCAAAGTGGAACCAGTTCACCCAGCACTGGCAGACCAGTACATGCCTCCCACTCTGGAGTGAATTCTTTTAATTTTTGGTCTATTCTTTTCTAATGTTCAAAATCTTTGAAAACGTGCAGTATATAATCAAGTTATTTTATTTCAGAAAAACACATGGTAGACTAATTTCCATTAAAATGCATCAATTTAAATAGATCTTCAGCTGGACTTTCAAATTGTTCCTAATTATTATTCCCTTTGAAATCTATCAACTTTCTTTGCTGCCACCTTTTCTGCACTAGACTATAAAAATAGTATTTCAAAGAAAAATCACTTTTATATGTAATAATCAGACACCACTTCATTATCAGGCTCAATTTTTAAGTCAATTTTCCCTCCTCCTTTCTGAAGGACTGTCAGGTCAATAACTTTCTCCCCTTATCTTCCTACTCATTCCACTCCTTGGCATGGGTGTAATTTCTTTCTCACATTTCTTTACTCCACGGCTTGACAGTTTTTAATGAGCCTTCCACACCTGTGGTTTTATCTAGCATTAATTCTGTCCTCTCAGTTCCTCTCCCTGTTGCACAGATCAGGTTTAACCACACTGCAACCAGTGCTCCTGCCCAGCCTAAACCAGCACAAAGATTACGGTACCAGACTTTGGTTTTGGTATGAAATTGTGTCAGTTGTGATCTAAAAACACTGCCCTGGACTGGTGCATAAACCAGCTTGGGGTCTCAACCAGATTTCTAGCTGAACATTTTCCCTAATCACAAACTCACAATCCCCTTTGCTGGCAACAGGAGAGCTCTTGACCAAACAACTGGAAAGCGGGCTGCCCTTCACCAAGGTGCTCCTGGGGCAAAGCTGTCGGGTGTCCTGATGTCAGTGTTTGGGGAAAACTGTTCAGCTACAGCCCCTGGGGAGGAGGGGGAGATCTGAACACCCCTGCAGACGAGCTGGTGCTTTTCACAAGCACCACGTTCCGAAGAGTGCAAATGGAGAATCTGGGACGTGACTTTCAGTTTGACAGGGAAGGTGCCTGCTGACAATGAATGAACCTCCTTCAAGCTTTGTTGGGGAAAAAAAAAAAAAAAAAAAGACAAATATTAAGTGCCAAGGAAATAAAAACACCCCATCACTTCGTTCTATCCTGTCACTCTGAACAATGCAGTGCTTGTTTTTAGGGCTCCTTCTCACATGGCCGTACAATTTCTGAACAGTGCCGAGCACTGACATAAAAATCACAGCCCGTAGCCATTATCTAGTCATATGGAAAATATCTGACTGAGGAAACAGTGTCCTTCACTGGAGAGCCTGAGTGATAAGCTGCAGGCAGAAAAAGCAGAATCAAATCAGTGTCAAATCCACATTCACTCCAAAGACATGTGAGCATCCTACTTGTGCTCAGTAAAAGTCATTTTGCCAACAGGCTCTGAGCCTGTTGAAAAGCAGGAAGTACAATGAAAGGAAAAAGAGGATTTTTAAGTCAAACACTGAAACATACCAGAAAATGCCCACAACAGGCACTGAGATACAGACTCAGGAACAGCCAGGAGGCAAAATACAGTGATTATATCTTGTACCACAGCAGGAACATTTGGGTTTGATGGTTTCTAGCAAACAAAGTTCTTGGTGGCAAAGCGCTGCAAGGTTTTGCATTTCTGCAGATACGTGATGCTTTCTAGGGTCTCTCAACTTTCTTTCCCCCAAATTGTGTTTATAGATCTCACAGTGCTTCAACATATCCCAGAAGTGATTTCACAGAAAACAGGTTGTTTTCTTCCTTGGCTTTTCACTGTACTGCAGCTAAGGGAAGTAGGATGATGGCTACACAGCACATCTTCATGTCTCAACTCCCTGCAGAGCAAGATCAGACAGACACCAGGTCCCAAAGGTATCTAGACCATTGCAACATTTAACAGGCCATATTTTAAGCTGAGAGCACTGAACCAGGGAGGAAGAATTTAACTTCAGCTGCAGGCAGATCTGCACTAAAGACAAATTTGTGCCAAAAGTTTTCAGTGTGAGTTACCAGCATCTGACTACTGCACCTTTCTCTGTTGTGAAAGGAAGCTCTTGGACATAACCATCCTTTTATTAAGCAGCACATAATGCTCACTGTAGTATATACAGCAGCACAGTTATCATGCTCTATTTCACAGCATTAAAAATGAACTATTCTCCAAGCAGGAGAAATCTTCATATCAAAGATTCAAGCACCACAGGCTTCGGTGCTGTCAGAAGAGATTATTTTAATTTTTGATATGCCTCTAAATAGTCCAAGACTTTACAAGTCACAGTGGAAAGTGAATCAGACTTTGATTCCTGAAAGAGGCAGAAGTCACTAGAAGAGTCCAAGTGAAGGGTGTTTTTGAAAGACTAGACACGGCAACTCTTCCCAGAGCCTGGCAGTGACGCGTGGAGTGGAGAACACATTTCAAATGATTCAGTGCTTCTCCACCTGAATACTGAAATGCAGGACTAAGAAAGGGAAAGAAAAGGATCCCTGAGACTGACCTTTCAAGCCTGAGCTCTGAAGATGCAAGACTCTCCCTGGTGAGACGAGGGCCACACACAGACCAAACACCCCCTTATACTCTCAAGTACTCACCCATTCTACATTTTTTTTTCTGTTACTGATTTACATGAAGAGGTTTAAATGTTCTCAAGGTGAAATTCTCCACTGGAGATCTAGGATTGGGAGACAGAGTCTAGCAGCATCCTCTGCTCAGCTAATACCTCCCCAGTTCTGTCCTGGAGCAGCCCCAGGACACCCAAACCCCTGCAACCCATCCCACACCACAGCCTCCAGCACCACTTCTTAGGGCATGGAAAGCCTGGGCAGACACTGAACAAAACACGCCCTTAAATGAGGTACAAAGTTCCCTTAGATCCTTATCAACACAAGATCCAAACTTCCAGATCATCTGCACAGAAGCACCATCTGTAAAAATCTGCTTAGCAGGAAACCGCATTCCTGCAGTATGATGCTGCTCTGCCACCAGGTTTCACCTTATTCCTTACACTGAATTTCTACCCTTCTTACCTTTATCCATGGCCTTGCTCACCCCCCATGTTTGCTGCAGCAGCTGTACATAAATCTCCTCTCAGAAGGTGGCCAAGCACATCTTACCCCCACCCCAGGACAGTCTCACCTGTCCTCCAGCACAAACCAGCCGGGCACAGGCAGTGACCAGCCCCAGAGTGCCATCTATGGCTATTCCACAGGACTTCACAGCACAGCAGAAAACACACAGGCACGCTCATCCCCCCCTCCTGGCATCAGGAATATCCCTCAGAAAAGCTTCTATCATTAAGGTCTGAAGAACAAGAGAATTTAGTCATAGCAGCAGATGCAACAGTCGCTGCCCTGAGAAGGCTTTTGCTTCTCCTGGAGCGAGAGGCAGAGCGTGGGGAATTGAGCCCCTCTCCCCCACTCTCCCCAAAAAAGGAGAAGCAGAACATATGCACACAGCCCACTGATTTCTGCTGAGGTGGCCCAAAGCCAGCGCATAAACCAGGCTGGGTACCTGCGAAACGACGCTGGAGCACGTTAGCATTTTTAGTCAGAAACCAAGTATAAAGCAAAAAGAGATGGAAATGGCATTCTCCCCTTAATGCACATCCCAGGACCAATAAATGAGCCACCTCTATCAGGGAAACCATGATCCTGGGGAGGTGTTTCACAGCAGTGCTGAGCTGACCCCTCTGGACAGAAAAGCTCATGGGGCCAACCCTGGCCCTGCAGCGGAGGAAAGAGCCTTGGAGCAGGTGATGTGGCAGCTGCTATCCTTGTCTGCTTCTGCCACTGAGTCAGCCTGTGCAAGCTGCAGCCAGTAAATCCATCCAGCCCCCTCCTCCATGAGATCACCTGGCCACTGGTACAGCCAGTAAATCCATACAGCCCCCTCCTCCGTGGGCACATCTGGGAACTGCTGCAGCCAGGCACGGAGAGAGCTGCCAGTGGCACTCAGCTGATCCCCTTGGCCACCCCTTTGGGGTCATAGCACAACCCTCTCCATGAGAGGAATTACAGGGATTATGCTCGACTGTAAAAGAGAACATCTCCAAACCACCTGGCCAAACAGACCCCATCACTCCAGAGCAGGACAAGCCCACCTTCGTGCCCCAACCAAGCCAGCACAGCACTGTCAGGTGTCTCCTGGCTTCTACTGGCAGGAGCTGCATTCAGCATTCCCACCCAGCCCTGCTCCACCCAGGAGTGCACAGGGTCTCTGTGCCAGGACCCAGGTCCTGGGTATCTAACAGGTTCTTCTCTACCCTTCAAGGAACCACACAGATCCTTGTTCTCCATCACTGAGCTCCTCCCAGCTGCCGTGGCCCAGCTGGGACCACACACACCCCCACAGCTCCCCAGGGCATGAGGGACACAGAAGAGGAGGAAGCCTCTCCTCCCCACCACAGACTGCCCTGTGGGAAGGTTCACCATGAACATACTGGCTAGCATAAGTGCACTGAGACACATAAAGAGGCTGTTCCTTTTCAGACTTGCTGGATGACAGCGCCTTTTTTCATTAACAGTTCATTTCTTAGTGTTTGGGGCTTACATGTGTGCCCTGATGGAGAGTCATGCAGAGCTCTCTGCTTTGGCAGAGACAGCTCACCAGAACTGGCCATGCTTTAGAAAGACTGGTCTGTGAAGATTTCAGGTAAGGCAGTTAAACTGGAGCACATTGCACACAAAGCTACAGAGCAGGTTTTACTTCCTCTGGGAGAAAGCAACATTTTTCACTAAGGAGTTGATGAGCAGTTGTGGGTTGATTTTTTTTTTTCCTTTTTTTAAAGCAGGTTGATGATGAAAAATCTCAGAACAGTATGACTATCATGAGAATGATTTCTAAAGCAGGAAGCATGACAGTCCCACACCCACAACAGCAGAAGCAGCTGCCACACACAAGTTATCAGCCACACATTGCAGGTCTGGTCCTGCACTTCTTAAAGCCATTGGAGCTCTGACATTGTCTTCAATGCAGAAAACTGCACAATGCAGAATTAAAGCCCAGAAAAAACAAATGAGTAGTATTACTCAAGTCAGAAAGTATTTCACATATCAAAAATCTTATCTCAAAGTAGGAACTGCTGTGATAGAGCAGAAGCAACAGAACTACCACCACCACTTACACTGAGGATCTGCAGCACACAGAAAAGAACCTATCAGTAAGAAATATCAGTAATTAAAACAATCCCTAACCTCATGTGAAGTTCCCTGCAATATGACTTCAGTGCCTCCCAGACTCTGAATGCTGAAAGAGAGATTTCTTCTTGAGGCTAAGTAAAATTAAAAAAAAAAAAAAAAAAAAAAAAAAAAAAAAAAAAAAAAAAAAAAAAAAAAAAAAAATCAGAGCAGGTTGTTTCATTTTTATCTGGAACATTTCCACCTGCCCACCTCTTTTCTGCACAAAGCCTTTCCAAGTTCAGTGCAAGTCCATGCCTGGCTTTAAGCACAGGTGACACGGGAAGCTGCTGAGTGTCAAGATGATTTTCACAGCCCCTTTGCTGTGCCACAGCAGCAGAAAGCCAGAGCCACTGCTGCCATCTGGGAGGGGATGGGGAGCAGGGGTGGCTGCAGCTGTGGCCCAGCACTAACCAAACCCTCTGACCCTGCTGCTCCTCAGAGTAAGGGAACAGCAATCCCGGCTCTCCGGAGGCATCTGAGGCAGCACTGCCCAGATGGGAGAAGCATTCTGCCTGCCTTTCGAAAACCTTGGAGCGACTCTGCCTTAGCAAATGGCAGGAACCAACTGGCTGTCCCTTCAGGGACTCCTAAGGAGGGCAGACTCTTCCTTTTGCAGAGGTCAGAGCAACACAGCAGCTGGTTCCAAAAAGGCAACAACCTATCGCAATGCCAGTGCTCCCACAGCCTGTCCAACGCTGTGAAAGCAGCAAAAGCAGTGCAGGAAGGGGAAAATAAGGAATGATATGGGATTGCTCCACTTTCAGCTGTGCTCTGTGCCATAAATCCCTGGTTACAGGTCAGTCATCCACACAGCTCTGCAAGGATAGCCTGGGATTAGAACTGCCTTTCCCCCTTCTGGCACAGGGCTGGCTGCCCACAGCTGCCCACCAGCACCTCATCTGCCTTATCCAGGGATCTACATTCGTGTCTGATCCAAGGACCTGCCACACAGAACGAACCCCGCTGGGATCTCCTCGGTGCCGAGTTCTGGTGCTGTGAGGACCAGCCCTGTTTCACACACAAGAGCACCCTGAAATCTGCACAGAGAGCCTGTCAAACTGAGCAGCTGCTCCCTGCCTCTCCTACACCTCTCCTCAGATGGAGGAGCTTCAATTATGTGGCAAGCCTGCAGGATTTGGGAGGTAAAAGAGCTGCTGCCACATCACATGCTTTAACCCTTTGCCTTCCTCCAGGCACTGTGGAAGATGTGCTGCTCTGTGTTCATTTTCCTGTGGTGGCTCAGTGCACAAGGCTGCCCTCGGAGTCTGGTTTTCACAGTGGTGGTGTAAGAGTACAAAACCACAAACCTACTTAGTTACCGATGCCCTGCCCCTACATTTTCAGACTAGCAAGACACAGAAAACCTTCTCTAGGGGAATGTGATCAACTGTACAGAAGTACTTAAAAGTAACTGCAACATTCAATTTTACTTAATGTTACACAAGAGCGCTAAGACATTTTACATACCCAGTTACAATCTTAGATAAACATTCCATGATTCTCAGAAGGAATCGTGGAACACCTTTCACAAATAACAGACAGGGACATTTGCAGCCCAACTCGGTTGCTGCTTAGATACACAGGTATTAGGCTAAAAGGCCTAATTCACTGATTTCAGAGAAGCAACTAAATGAGAGCCAAATTAGGTACAACAACATGTACCTTAACTTGCAGTCACCTCCTGCTTTTCTCTCAGTCACTCTGGCAGCATTTATCAGCATGCTCAGATTAGCTCCTATTTCTAAACAAATACTGGAAAGGTGAATCTTTTCCCCTAAAGAGATTCTACAGCATAATTAGCAACACGTACTAAATGCTTGTAATCCACAGTCATCTTCCAGAAAAAACAATTTCAAGGAGCTGTCGGTTCAAACCATCAAATCTAAACTACTTAACGGTGCATGGAACCTTTAAGCTCCTGTTTAGAGCAAAAGACGCAGAAAACAAGTTTATAGGTCTGTAACCAGAAACGTCAGACAGCAAGGCAGCACCAAGGCTTGTTTTATATGCACCAGAAACACGTCAGCACGAGAAGCATCACAGCGTGAGGGAAGATTTCCTGCAAGAATATTTTAGTTACCTTGAGCCTGATTTTTATAATCCTCCCTGGTACTTCCAGTAATCTCGGCAGATCTGAGTAGAGGACTTGTAGAAAAGGCACTTCAGACATTTCAGCATTCACCTGACATGTTTTAAACACAAGGAACAAACAAAAAGAATGATCTAGTTTGGAACTTGAGAAATTATCCTGCTCCGGAGCTAGCAGGATGCAAAAGGAGCCAGGTGGCCTAATTCAAGTGCCAAAATGTACCTCAGTGGTATCACACATCTTCTGGGAGATGCAGCTTCCATCAGGAAGCTAGTTAGATAAGTGTCATGGAGAGCCAAGGCTGGGAATCCATGGAGGTTAGCTCCACATGGCACCCGGATCCTGCTCCCACCCCACCTCAGTCTGCTGCAGACTGCTGACATCCCGGCTCACATGCTCCATGGAACGCTCTGAGTCATGCTGCTAAGGCTGGAAAATAAACGGGTTTTAAAAAAGCTCTGCGTTTTGCAAGCAGCACGCCCCGTCTGGGGGAGCTGAGGCCCACGACACAGACGCTGCTGCCCGTTTGCCCCAGACCCCCTTTCTGTGCACCAGCTCACGGCTGCATGCAAACGCAGTGGTGAACAGACAGCTACATGCACTCGACTTTAAGAAAAGAGTTAAGCCTTTTCTTAAAGGCCTCTTTATTTTTTTTTTTTAAATTCCTTCAAAACATAAATTAATTTAAACAAATCAGATGCAAACCACCTGCATTTTAAATTAGCATATATTTTACTGTATCAATCACAGCAACCTCATACAGTAAGATACACAAAAATAGAGCATGGTATCACTTCAATTCAACACAGGTTTGTACTACAGGATTCCATGACATATATACAGAGGACTTTTCTTTTTCAGAGCAAGTATAGATAGTCCCTGCCCTGGTCACCGTAAAAATTACGTGGCATCACAGTTTTAGTTATTCACTGTAGTGTGAGTAGCCATATGGAAATCGAACTTGTGAACTAGAAGATACACTGTAGAGCAGCCAAACAGGCATGACACTGCAGAAAGTGAACAAAACCAAAGTAACCACCGAAAGGAAAACCACCCCGTAGACTGCATTTTAATAGTAAAATTGTTTTTAAATTCTTCACTATATACATAATGTATCTACATTTGTGTCATATTTATATATATATATATAATTATTTATAAAAAACATACAAGATTTTGAAAACCTTAAAATCATTCACCTAAACAATATTCACCCCAACCTTTAGGGTCAGCAAGGCAGCACTTGCCCTTGACATTATGTTCAGTTGCAGTCCCTGATTGTTAAACACACACCATTCACTTTGTTTCTTAGTGCAAACTGGACAGTAACTTTTTGTTCTCAGCCCTCTGTAAGACCCAGGTTCCATCATATTTCTATTATGCTTCCGACACCCATTTACGGCTAAAATTATTTTAGCTATTTTACAACATTAGCCTATATAATTTCCCCTCTACCTACCTGAAGCCCTCCCCCCACCCAAAAAAAATGTAAGACAAACAATCATTCATGCATGTTTGTGTCACACAGGGATTGATGGACACTGAACTGAGAAGCCTAGAATCTAATAGTGGTTGAAAACCCCTAAGTGAATCATTTCAGTGCAAAGTGGACTACATAGTTTACATCTCAGCTAGAGTTCTTTACAGATATTTTAAACACATTTAGTTCTGCACATCAGATTAGGTTGCCTGATACTTTGTGCTAACTAGCTAGTTGGAACAAGGGAGTTAGGATTCTTATGGGTTTGCTTTTAATAAAAAACTAAAGTCTATTCATAACCAGGTGTTGTTTGGGGGTCAAACTGTACAGAGCCCAGCACTAGGGAGTCCTGATTGTCAGCCAGGGCTCCCAAGTGCTACAGCAATAGACAATGGTTATTATCTGATTCACATCCATAACTGATGGGTTCACTTGAACAGGAGTCACAAATGAGCTCTGATTTTTAACCAGGCCAGTGCTTTACTTGCTGGACTACACTACAGACTTGGCAGTGAATTTGGAAGCAAGCATAACATTAATACTTACAATTTCCATAACCACAAAGAAAAAGCGTGCACTGAGAAGCAAAATCCTGCAATTCTTAGACAAGACTCCACTCAGACTAGTGCTAGTCTTATCAGAGGGAAAAAAAAAAAAAAAAAGAAAAGGCAGATTAAAACCAAGAATTGATCAGAGCCAAGAACATCAGTCTGCCAGAATGCCTATAATAAGCTATGAAAAACAAAAGGTCACACCTGAACAAATAACCCAGAGAAACTTCATAGTTATAATGATTCTACCACTTGTAAGAACTCAACATATTAAATATTTATTAAAAATAAACTGTTTCCAAATCGCCTATTTACAGTACAAAGAACAGTACTTAACACATGTGCAACAGAAAGTAAAGAAAATGGATACTCATCTGAGAGGACAACACTCCAGGCATCATCTGAGTGACACACATACACGTTCACCTCTTTAAAATACCATACAGTAAAATCTAGAAGGATGATATTGGCAACACCGGAAAATAAAGCACATATTATCCAGATTCAAATTACATAAGCTTGACATAAACAACTGGGAGAGAAGGGGAGAAGGAGGAAACAAAGACAAAAGGAAGAGATGCTGTGGTGTTTGCATTTTGGGGATCAGCAAATGCAGACACATGTCAAAAGATAGTCCTTGTCGGCAAAACAAGCCATTCACATATTTCCTGCACATTTTGAAGTCATACTTTATCAAAAACTGGCAGTTTTGTCGCTCATAGAAAATGAGAATCTTAATTCTCTGACTTTATCTTCAAGCCCTGCCTGGTATTGTTTGGGCTGGGAGATGACTGCGATGTAATAGAAAAGTGTGATGTCACTTTTTAAAAATACAACAGCTGCCAAGTTTTAAGGAAAAATGTGCTCTTCTCCCCCATTTAAATTGAAAAGCAATGGTCATTTAGGAGTTACCTAAATTATAGCAGCATGAAATCTAATGGATCTGCAGCATCTGTGAAGCCACAAAAACCAAGAACTGGCACCTGATCACTGAACCATGGTTCCAAATATTTGGACGTGTGATTTTGGTAAGAGGTCAGTGTGGAGTCAGAACATTAGTTAGGATAGCCCTTTCCCCTTCCCCTTTCCTTCCCAAACAGACTAATCGGGTCTATCTATAGACCACGTGGGACAGCTGGGATGATTTATAGTTTAACTGGTTGTTAGGCAGGAACCTGTGGAGCTCGCTCTTTCTACAGCACGGGTCATAATAGTAAGCACTGAGGCAAGAGTCACAGGAGACTTTTGAGCAGAACGTGCAAGTGTTCGCAGCTCCGGAACGGTTACAGAAGCCACAGCGAGAGGTGCCCGAAGGCTTGGATTTGGAGCTGAACTGAGCAGCTCTGTCTTGGCTCTGAGTCTGTGATGTGTACTGTGACTTCTCCCTCAGAGCAGATGCAGGTGACAAGCTGTCGTTTGGGAGTGGTTTGATTGAGTAGGTGCTCTGTTTCACCGCTGGGTATTCCTGCCTCGAGCTGAACAGACTGTCACACTTTTGGCACACAGAAGTGCCACAGGGTACACCACAGTTCTGGCACTTGGGGGAAGCTGTCTCTTTGGCTAGGTGGGTGCGTTTGTGGTAAACAGGGTTGGCATCGCTTCTTAACAGCCACACATCAGGCTGCTTAATAGATTCTTGTCTTTTAAAATTTAACATACTTCTAGAATCGTGATCAGTATATAAATCTAAGTCTTCTTGAGCAGAAAAATAGGAGCTGTAAGGGATATTTGTTCTTAGCATGCCATTGTGATGAGATGAAGTTGGCAAGTACTCGTCTGAACACCCGTGTGGGGAGCTGGACATGGTCAGCAGAGAGGGAGACGGGCGGATAATTTCATCTTTAATGTCATCTTCCGCATCGACCAAAATCGGCTCTTTCCTGAGGCTCAGGGAGCTCATCAAAGGCGGTTTCTTACTTTCCCAGTAATTATCATACGTATCCACTGACTTGGAAGGCTTGCTCACCTTTGGCTTGAAGTAATCTTTGGAGGCCCGTTCACTCGCCGATTTCTGCAGCACCATCCGTGCCATGGAAGTGTTCAAGTTCTCCTTGCACTCCACACGCCGCTTCATGGCCTCGGAGCAGCCTCTCACATCCTCGCTGCTGTTCTTCCGTTCGTTTATGACATCAATCTCCGAATAGCCTTTGTCCTTCACTTGCAAGTGAATCTCAAGAAGCTGCTCGCATTCCACTTTGGCCAAAAAGAGTTCAAATGAAATCATTTTCACTTGGATGGCATCGACCTGCTCTTTGAGCTTATACATTGTTCCCAGTTCTGGGACATAGCCCATGTAGTTCAGAATCTGCCTTACATCATCTTCGGTTAGAGCAGACTTTACATAATAAACAAAGGGTCCAGTGTAGGTCTAAGGGGGAGGGAAGGGGAATAAAAGGAAAACTAGGTTACAAATTCAGTGGTGGACTAGATGTTCAGATAATTCAGTGACAGAGAGCATTATAATTAAATAGAATAATAACGACTGTGGACACATGCAACTCCCTTGGCAAGATGAGCTCGATTTCTGCAGCCCTCCTGTTCAGCAGATGGAAATTCCACATGAGGCAAATTCAAAGTAGGAGAGCTTTCATTCAAATTAAAATCCTGATTAGCATAATGTCCTCCCTGGTGATTTAAATCACTCTGCTATGCACTGACATTAACTTTCATGCATACCGGACATGTCTGCATTACAGGAACTCTACCATGAAAGGCAAAAATGCCGAAATTTTGGGAACTGCCCCAATCGGGGGCAAGCTCGAGGCAAGAGGAACCCAGAATTACTGCAGGAGGGCCAAACTTCAGTTCAGCTTTAAATAGACTTGAGGTGCACGCTTTTTTCTGCACTGTTACTAAACAGTTTCAAACATCAGTTCTATTTAATTTAATACTAATTCAAAAAACTTCCACTAAAAGAGCCCCAAAAGCAAAGACATGCGTTTTTTGCAAGCTGAAATACCCTCAGCATCTGGCATACCTGAAGGACACGCTTAACCCAGCTCAGGCTGGTCTGCACTGTAGGCAGGAGCAGCATCTTTGCACCAGAACTTAAGCCTAATGAAGACTTAAGGAGAGATCCTGAAGTAAGGCAGTTTCCCCTTGGGGAAAGAGAGAACTCTCAAATGTTCTAATAATGCCCAAATTCTCTGCTAACCAGTGAAACTGTCTTTTTAAGAAAAACAAACCAAAATACCCATCGCTAGTGCACACAACAACCTCCAAGGCCTGCAGACACCAATCCCAGCAGTGGGTCTATCCAGCTTTCAGGCCTCAAAACTGTTCTCGTAATTCAGGTGCAGCATTCATTACTGAAACACTGCAGCAGCTTTGAATAAGCATCTAAGAACAGATACAAGATAAAACAGAAAACTCAACAGCAGAGAGCTCCCTATGTGACTTCCAGCACCCAAGCCCAGCAGTGTGTGAGTTCCCTCTTCTCTCTCTGAGATCCTGGCGTAGGGAGATACATTTGGAAGTACATTAAAATCAAAACTTCACGAACTGAGAACTGACAAGCAGATAGAAGATATTCTGAAAGCAACTCTTTTGGGGAAGTTCCTTCACCATTATCATACAATCAGTGGGAAGCTCAGCAAAACATCCATTCGAAACACATGCACTGGGCTTAGTACTTGAGTCCAGTAAGAGCTGTGGCAAGACACAAATCTAACTCTGAGTAAAATTAAATCCAACTTAAGGGCTCACCTTCGTGAAAGCATCTCCAAGTAGAAATAAAACAGTGTAGCAGGGCAGATCGAACAACAACCTTAAACAAGCTCTTTTTCTATTTTGTACACATTGTAACTGCAGGTATTACTTGTACTTCTCTTGGGATACTCTCACCAGCACAAGTTCACTTATTTTACATAGAAACTTTCCTATGGCTTCTGTTTACCAACTGTATCTAGACAAATACATACATCATGCAAAGAAACAGAAAAAAAAAAAGCTTTAAAGGAACTGCATGAAATGTGTTAACAGAAAGGGAAAACAAATCATGTTCTCGCTACAGCTGCACAAAAAATGTCTTACCTTGATATTTTTGAACTCCTTTTTCCAGGGGTACAGAAAGAGATTAATTCCAACTGTCTCGAGCATGTTGAATGCGCTGTGGAGACAATGTAAACTCGAGGATTTCACAGATCTCAGGGAGTTTTCAGCCATCTCGTAAAACTTAATCAACCGGAATCTATAAAAGGGATCGATTTTGGGAAGGCAAAGTAAGGCCGCTGCTGCCACTCGCAAGTACTCATCGTTAATAGGACGCTGCTTGTTGTCAGAGGCGTTCAGTTTGCACTCATGGAACTGTACATACTTCCGAAATAAATCGTCTTTGTATTTTGTATCCATTGAAATCAGCGTTTCCCTCGCGCTGGGGCAGCTACCTCGTCTCTGTCATGGCTATTTGGCAGGAGGTTGAGTGTCTGGCATCAAGAATCTTCAGCAGTGGCAACTCTCCTGGAATAGAAATTGGAAACAAGGACAAGTCACCCCAGATGCCTACACACCCCAGATGTCCACAGCATTTCCCTGCCCCATGGGGCTCTGCAATCCTGCTCTCACGGAGCAACAGCTCCCACAACAGCCTCTCCAGGGCTCGGGAAAAGTGTGAGCGGCCACAGAAATGCTGCTGTCCTGCTTCTCACTGTCATTCCCTGCTCCTCTCCCAGGTCCATGCCCAAGTCAGCACCACCAGGCAACGCCGAGAGCTCGGTACAGCAGAGCTGGGCAAGCTCCAGCCCACACTGAGGCTTCCCTGGCTCTGGGAGTTCAGGGAGAAGTAACTCACAGCAAAAAACTGCAAGGAGAAGGATGAGCTTTTAGAATATCTTCTCACCATTTTATTTTTTCCCCTTCAGCTCACACAACTTATACAACACTACTGTAAAGAGTCACTGGGGGGGGGGTTGCCCTTTTATTTTTTTTTTCCCCGTGCACAGTGATACAAAGTTTAAAAAAATTCCACAAAGAAGTTTCATTCTGCTCATCGAGTAAAGCATCCACTTTTTTTCCCCTCTTGTGGCACAGGATTGACCCTAAACTGAGTAGGTTTATTAGTAAATAATAATAAATGCCTTTCGATTTCTAGCATTTTCTAGGCTTTTGAAAGCCAGCCCCGCTTTGGGGCAGCTCTGCAGCCACCTCCAGAGGATCCCCCTACCCCGCAAACCACAGCCCAAGTTTCAGCTGAATGCTGGCAGCTGCAAACACAACTATCATCTTTTAGGCAAAAAAGCTACACCTGCCACCTTCAACTGCTTTATTGAAACCGAGCAAAAACATTTAAGTGTTTCCAGCGTGCGCTTTTGTTGGCAGAGATAGTTGCTTTTATGGACACACTGATCTACATTTTCACCTCACTGAGCTCACACACTGCGCTGAAGGAGCTGGTGACAAAAGAAGCTCCCAAACGCTGCTTTGCCAAAACAGAGGTAATTAACAGGCCAACGACTCCACCTCGATTGCCCGAGGAACTCGTGATCAAAAAGCAGACCACAGGCTTTGTTCTCTACCTAAAAAGACAACCCAGCCCTTGAACTGATGGGAGGTGGGAGAGATCAGTGTAGTGTTTCAACTGTAGTCAGTCTGAAACTGCACTTCAGAGAAGACTTTTCGCCCAGTATTAATAGCTGATAGAACCGTGATCAGCTCCCCCCCACTCCTGTTACAGTGAAAATCACTGCTAAGAGCAAAATTAACTGAATGAAAGGAGCCAAAACGCATAATACCAACAACCAAGAGGCCTGGAAAACAAACAAACAAAACCACCAGCCTAGCAGTTAACATTCCCTGATGAAAGGCCGTGCTCAGTGCCAGCCCCGTGTGGGGAAAGTTAAGTAGCAGTTTGGTTTCTGCTCCCAGGCACACGGTGGTAGTGTCAAGAGACAGGCTGTGAATCACAGATGTGGAGTGCTAAGTTAACATCTGAGCATAAGGGCCAG
>NW_020956083.1:338479-339495 GCF_003031625.1 Empidonax traillii
TTTTTTTCCCGTGCACAGTGATACAAAGTTTAAAAAAATTCCACACAGAAGTTTCATTCTGCTCATCGAGTAAAGCATCCACTTTTTTCCCCCCTCTCGTGGCACAGGATTGACCCTAAACTGAGCAGGTTTATTAGTAAATAATAATAAATGCCTTTCGATTGCTAGCAGTTTCTAGGCTTTTGAAAGGTAGCCCCGCTTTGGGGCAGCTCTGCAGCCACCTCCAGAGATCCCCCCACCCTGCAAACCACAGCCCAAGTTTCAGCTGAATGCTGGCAGCTGCAAACACAACTGTCATCTTTTAGGCAAAAAGGCTACACCTGCCACCTTCAACTGCTTTATTGAAACCGAGCAAAAACATTTAAGTGTTTCCAGCGTGCGCTTTTGTTGGCAGAGATAGTTGCTTTTATGGACACACTGATCTACATTTTCACCTCACTGAGCTCACACACTACACTGAAGGAGCTGGTGACAAAAGAAGCTCCCAAAGGCTGCTTTGCCAAAACAGAGGTAATTAACAGGCCAACGACTCCACCTTGATTGCCCGAGGAACTCATGATCAAAAAGCAGACCACAGGCTTTGTTCTCTACCTAAAAAGACAACCCAGCCCTTGAACTGATGGGAGGTGGGAGAAATCAGCGTAGTGTTTCAACTGTAGTCAGTCTGAAACTGCACTTCAGAGAAGACTTTTCGCCCGGTATTAATAGCTGATAGAACCGTGATCAGCTCCCCCCCACTCCTGTTACAGTGAAAATCACTGCTAAGAGCAAAATTAACTGAATGAAAGGAGCCAAAACGCATAATACCAACAACCAAGAGGCCTGGAAAACAAACAAAACCACCAGCCTAGCAGTTAACATTCCCTGATGAAAGGCCGTGCTCAGTGCCAGCCCCGTGTGGGGAAAGTTAAGTAGCAGTTTGGTTTCTGCTCCCAGGCACACGGTGGTAGTGTCAAGAGACAGGCTGTGAATCACAGATGTGGAGTGCTAAGTTAACATCTGAGCATAAGGGCCAG